>NC_136495.1:73210550-73318050 GCF_053919585.1 Euprymna scolopes | reverse complement strand
ATATATATATATATATATATATATATATATATATATATATATATATATATATTATTTGAAAATCTTTCGAGGGGTACAGAATTTAATGATGGCTACATATAGACCAATATACATAATGATTATTTAAAAAATAAAAAATGAAAATAAAGGCCAGCTAACTCGGTTTCGATCCTCGCTCAACAGAGCCAAATCGAGGACAATACGATTAAAAAAAAATAAATAAAGTTATGAATATGGCAAGGGAGATGAGGAAATAAATATAAAAAATAAACAGGGGAAACAAAATTACATAGAGACCAAATTAAGTCCGAGAAGATTTTCTTTTTGCTTGCAAAGAGAAGGTCTCATCGACTTAATATAAATAGTCTCTAGAATTTTTAAATGATATGGAGAGTGCGACCTGCTCAAAATAGTGAACATGTCGACACTGAAATTCGTGGCACACGCATGGTTACTTATAAGGTGGTCGCAAATCGCAGATCCATAAGTATTATTCAAAACATCCGACGGCGAGAAATTTGCATAACGAATTCTCGAAGGCACATGCTGTTTCAAACGAAAATCTAATCTTTGTGATGTTCGCCCAACATAGTGCGCACTGCAGCTACATTTAAATAAATAAATAAGAGAATTATTATGGTGGGGGGAAGAACATCTTTGCGAATAGACGGCAACATAGGCCTGGTTGAAAAAACAACACGAGGATTAGATGCAAAATAACAGCGTTGTACAGACACAGAAATTTGCTTGGCAAAACGGTCACTAATGTTTCCCAGCCAAGGTAGACGTAGGTAAACAGGACATCTATTAACCGTAATTACTTTAAGTTTATAGAAATTAGAAACCTTCTTATTAATAACAGTTTCAACAATATCCAATGGGTAACCGTTATTACAGAGGGTCCTTGTAATAAACTTAAACTCGTCATCCAGTTTAACCCTAGAACAAATCATCAAGGCCTTATGTGTTAATGTCTTAATAAAATTATATTTTTGGTTTATAGGGCAGAAAGAGTCCCAACGAGTATAGAGACCCGTAAAGGTTGGTTTACGATAAAACTAAGTAAGAAAACACGAAGATGTCTTAGACACAAGTACATCTAAGAACGGAAGAGTAGAATTCGTTTCCTTATCTACCGTAAACTTAACCAAAACACCGGCAGTGTTCGTGATGCCCCTAAATCTAGTCGTACTAGAGTTACTTCTAACAAGGAAGACAATGCTATAAAGATCCACAGCCTCAGAAACAGATTTGAAACGGCTCCACAAATCCAACAACAGTGCAATTTTGTTAAAAAATGCTCTCTTTCTACTGTTAAGAACAGATTAAAAGAATTTAATTTGCGAGGATATGTTGCAAGACGCAAGCCAATGATTTATCTAAAGAACAGAAAGCGCTGTCTGGACTTCGTCAGGTGCAATGAAGATCATGACTCTTCATACTGGTCAAAAGTGCTTTATAGCGATGAAACTAGTTCAATAGGCTAGGCAGTGATGGTAGGCAGTACGTGTGTCGGAGAAAAGACAAAGAATTTAATTCTAGGTGCTCAGTTTCAACGCTTCAAAGTGGTGGAGGTTAAGTTTTGGTGTGGGGCATTATTAGTACCAATGATCCAGGGCCTATACTTCGCTTGCAAGGTCGAATTAATTCGACCAAGTACATTAATATGTTGACTGAGCATTTTCTACCCTACTTTGGTCGGAATTTGGATAAATAATTCCATCTTCATGCAGGATAATGCTCTTATTCACACAGCTGGCAATGTCAAGAGGTTTCTGGAAGAGCATGATATTCTGTGTTTGGATTGGCCTGCACAATCTCCAGACCTCAGTCTCATCGAAAACGTATAGCATTACATAAAGCAACAGCTACACAGTGATAAAATTTCAAATTTGGAAGAACTTTGGCCCAAAATTAAAGAAACGTGGGATGCCCTTTCCCCGGAGTATTGCTGCAGTCTAATTCAAGGAATTCCCAAAAGATTGCAGGCTGTCAAATTGGAGAAGAACGAAGGGCTATGCTACTAAATATTAACTATTTCATTGTGTTCCTGTTGTATTTGTGTTGCATTAATGTTCTAAAGTTACATTTAAATAATAATTTTTCCATTGTGCGGAGTTTCTTTCTGCCCCTTCAATTTGAAATATATTTTTTTAAAAATTGACGTGAACACTAGAATATTTCAAGTAAAAGTCACCAGAACAAAATGGAAGAAGTAGGTGACAAGCTGGACCCCCCCCCATCAAAATGGATCAAAACGACCGCAGAAAAAAAAAAAAAAAAACTTAGCCGTGCAGAAGACTCAAACCTGAAACGCGAAAGAGGGAAAGGTAAGCTGCAAACATTTTTGCCAACCGTACCACCATGATTTATGACGTCATGCTCCTGAAAAAAAAAAAAAACGTTTGTAAACATAAACGCGTACGTGACTTGTAAAAAATAGCGTCGCGAAAAGCCCCCCCCCCCTCTAGCAAAAAATGGTCCACTTGATCACTACAAAATTAATCTATTTTTCTAATTCTCAGATCGCTATATCAGATGCTACAGGTCTCGATGTGGCTGACGAAAATTTTTAGCAGGTAAATGAACACAGACACAAACACACTAAAGAGCTAAATAGATTCAATATTTGCGTTATATATTGGCCAGCTCAGAGACCCGAATTGAAAATGTTTGGAAAATTATTGGTGATAAGATCACAGAAAAACCTCCAAAAATCTTGATGATTTATGGGAATGTATAAGAAAATCCTGGAATAATATCTCCCCTATAACATGTGAACGATTGGTTCTGTGTTGCAGCAAAAGATGCCATTGTGTGATTGAAAACAAGGGGCTTTTCACTAAATACTGAAAGGAATCTTTGTTTTTTCATTAATAATTTCCCCGTTCCTTAACTTTTGGACACCAGTAATTTAATTAAATTTGTTTATATGTAAAAAACTAATATGTATTCAAAATCCAAAATAAAAAAAAATTTTTTTTTTATTTAACTACCATTATTAAACATTGGAAAATTCACCAAAAAATGTTTTCTCTTTTTCATAGATAAAGTTAGAAGCCATTTAAAAGAAAATGAACTTTTGGATACTACTGTATATATATATATATATATATATATATATATATATATATATATATATATATATATATATAAAGTTAAAATGCGTGTGAAGACAACTCTCAACCTATATACTCAACGAATTTTTTATCTACAGACTTGAAATTTGGTATATAGTGTATTAAGATATGTAGAATTTTTTAAAAATAAGGTTTCACTTGAAAAAAAGGGCTGCTAATGGGTCAAAATTAAAAAAAAATATGGTACTTGGAGAATTCATCGGATTTTTATCTGTTTTAAACTGTTTCACGACTGCGCATGCAAGATCATGAAATATGACAGCTTCCTTATGTTAAGTATGAGTTGGTTTGAAAACACACACACACACACACACACACACACACACACACACACACATATATATATATATATATATATATATATATATATATATATATATATATATATAAATGCGACGTTCTATATATATACAGGGTGACCCAAAAAAACCCAGAAGATATTCAATTGTTTTTCTGAGCATTTTACAGTCAGCTGAGAAAAAAAGGCCAAAGACCCTTGTGTTTTGATGTGATGTTTGGAATATAATAAACTAGTTTTGACCAAAGTTTCATTTCATTCGGACAAAACACTAAGAAACGGGGCCTAATTAGAGTTGGGCCCGTTTTTCTTTGGTCACACTCTGTATATATATCTCGAAATTCTGAATTAAATGATGTAGAAATACCACAAAATTTATTGTTTGACAAAGGAGTACAAATAATTTTAAAAAATTTTTTCTTTAATCCATGGATTTCCAATCAATGACTTATCTCATCAGAGGAAATATGATTAGCCAAATAGATATGGGTGATTACAAATTTTGCTTATTAGCACATAAATTAAAAATCATTTTATTCAACATTATATTATCCTATGAAAACTTTTAATATCATTAATATGAGAAAAATATTAATAAATAAATTAACTATAGAAGAAATTTATCAGCAAAAAAACTGCTTTTCAGTAAATTCATTCCAGTATTTTGCCTGTACGAATATTGACATATTTAAAGGAGTTTTTAAAGCATTCTACCACATTGAAAATAATGGATTACATGAGTTGGATCTTCACAGATTTTATCTTCCAGCCTGCAATATGCTTTAAAAAAAAGTGCAATTCATCCTGGAATATAGCAGTATTTATTGCTTTAGATTTTACAACTGTTCTGATATCCTCATTCATTCAACCATGGAATGTCCTTTTTATGATACCATTTCAAATTTCATTTTCAACTTATGTGCTAATAAGCAAAATTTATGATTATTTTTATTATTTTTACTCCTTTGTAAACCTATAATTGTTAGGACATTTCTACATAATTTAATTCAGAATTTCCATTTATATTATTGCTCTATCTGGAATATTGCGCTTTTTTTTATATACTTGGGATTGTCTTATAAATATTGATGCTTATATTTATATGGACTTTAGTTTTATAGTATTATACAGTTCGTAATAAAGTTTGTAACTTACTCGTTCTGTTGCAACACATTCGACGAGCGCAGCTAATTGTTCTGGTGTAAGAGAGAGAGAGAGAGAGAGAGAGAGAGAGAGAGAGAGAGAGAGAGAGAGAGAGAGAGTGTGTGTGTGTGTGTGTGTGTTTGTGTGTGTGTGTGTGTGTGTGTGTGTGTGTATGTATGTGTGTGTGTAATCACCCACAGATAGCTGTTTCGGCATATCACGCTTATCGATGTGATTAGGCTTAATGACACATCCAATTTAAGAATCAAAACTTAAGAGCTAGTCTAAATGTCCCCGTACTTCCCATAAGTATTTAATAATTATTGTAGTAAATAATTACTCGTTTCTTATCGTGGAATGCTTTCAGTTAAAATAAGAATGGGTCAATTTAGTTCTTATGTGCAGATCATCATATAACCATTAAATCACTCTGACTGATGTTAAAAAATCATTTAAAAAAATAAATGTTTAAATTTCAAAAGTATTTCTCGCCGTTGATGGTGGCCGAATGGATTAGGTCTTTGCTAATGAAGCCAAAGATTGCTTCTGTTGCCAGGTTCGAATCTGTCGACCGGTGGTAATCGTGACACCCTACACTGATTATTCCCGAAAGGATGATGTAGGTATTTATTAAATATGATAGTACATAATTACGTTAGCCCCATTCCTTATCGTTGAACGCTTTCAGTTGAAATAAGAGTGGGTCAATTTAGCTCTTATGAGCCACTCATCATATAATGATTAGATCACTCTGACAGACGTTAAAAAACATTAAAAAATAAATGTTTAAATTTCAACATATATTTCTCGCAGCCGAATGGATTAGGCCCTTGCTAATGAAGCTGGAGATGGCTTCTGTTGCCGGGTTCGAATCTGTCGACCGATGTTAGTCGTGACACCCTTCCCGAAAGGATGAAACACTAGTGTCTGTAAGTATTAATAATTATTATAGTAAATAATTATGCCAGAAACTTGTTTCTCATTGTTGAGCACTTTTAGTCGGTCAATTTAGCTCTCATGCACAGATCATCATTTAATGATTAGATCACTCTGACAGACGTTAAAAATTTTTTTTTAAGTAAATGTTTAAATTTCAACAATATTTTTCGTGGTTAATGGTAGCCGAATGGATTAGGTCCTTGCTAATTATGCCAGATGAATCCCGAAAGCATGAAACACTAGTGTCTGTAGGTATTTAATAATTATTATAGTAAATACATATATATATATATATATATATATATATATATAATTATTTATTTATTGTCAAGAGGAAGTAAGTCCATTCCACAGTCGGATTTCGCCAGGGTTTGCTTGATCTGTGTTAGTTAATAGAATTTCTTGTGTGTGGGGTGTTTGCTCAGTTAGCAGAGTGCTTTCCTCGCATGCAAGAGGTTCGGGTTTCGAATCCCGGGTTCGGATATGTCTAACTAATGAGCCCAAATGAGGGCAAAACTGGAGTCTTGGACTTCCGGTTCATTGACTGTCATGGCTCTTGTGGGCTGCGGCGTTGTTTGGCTGTGGATATATATATATATATATATATAAGAACAAGTAGTTAATAAAACATGCTAAAAAAATACTTTCAAAAAGAGGTTAAAACATATTTAATTTTAAAAAGGAAGCACAAAATAAGTGGATGCTGCTTAGTCTACGTAGTTTCAAAGAAATACTTTCCTTCTCATCAGAGGGTAGGATTTAGCAAAATGCGGGATCGGATTTTGCTTGCAAAAGTATTTAATGAAACTACAAGTAAGTCTTACTTGGTAAAAAATAGTGAGACAGAGGGAAAAAGGTGATTTCACGTGAATGGATAATCTGGTTAAGAGTAAAATATCCATTAACGGTAAAATCCAAAAATCCAGAATCCAAAAAAGTTGGTTAAATTTCCATTTCCACAAGTAAAATCCAAGGGATATATATATATATATATATATCCCTTGTAAGTATATAAAATGTATATGGCGATTAAGCTACACTGAATATTCCGCGTTTCATCCACTCTAGGATTCTTCAGGCTGATGCACATATATATATATATACACATGCTTTTCTATTGTGGCAACATCAACATTGGATGGGCTGTGAAACATGTAGGAAGCACAAACCCAATCATGGAGGACCCATGAGGTGTGTGGTCCAGGGCGCGTCTTATAAATCAGATGTCATGTCTGCTTGAGGATATGCAAGTCACTGGTAGGACTGAGAAGTCATCTTTGAGCACATGGACGCTCATTGACTTGGGGAGTGGCACTCGTCTGACAAGACGTCACAATCATCATATATATATATTAGTATATTTGGGCAGCATTTTTTCTCTAATGCATGCTTCATTAAAGAGCAGGGACAATTCCTGTTTGTTGATCTTGCAATCCATTTTTATCTTTTGGGCAGGATAATGATCGAACGTCCTGTTTGAGTGTAAACAGAAATTTGCCGTAGTCACAAACGTTTTTGACTTCCATAAGTCGTCCTCGAGCGAGTGATGAATTAAAAATTAAGTTGGTGAATTTAATGAAAATACAATTAAAATCGTTTAAAATCATTAAAAGATTTCCCAGATCATCCGTCTAGGAGAAGGAAAACTCTGAAACTAAACCAAAGGAGAGGGAGGCCTCTTCAGTCTCGGATGACAACCTTCCTAGAGCTGGTGACTCAAACAAATTACCGGTTTGCAAACCTAATTTGCTTAAGAGTAGATAGGCTCTGTCTATCGCCCAGCTTCCATATTCCTTCTTTGCCTATTAGTCAGGCGCAGAGACACTATCATAGTGATTCGACAGAAACACCCAGTGGTAAATCTTGTTTCTTGTCTAGGGCAATGAATGCCGTTTCCCAACTCCCAACACACCCCATCCCTAAAACTGGGCACTTGAGAGTGCTTGAGTACCACATATGCCTGAGCAATTAGATTGGGTTGATCTTCCTCTAATGGGTTGAGGGTACCGGATTGACAGTTACTGGCTGCTGTTTCTGACTGGTAGTACAGGAGCCCTAACTCTTTAGTAGTGCTTAGAGCAGCTGCTCCATCAACAGTTGTATATTATCGGGATGTTTGTAGTGCCATGTCGCGCATGGAAAGGGATCCTGCACTCATCCCCGGTGGGCTTTCCTGAGGCCACAGTCCTAGTTGAAGAAAGGTCAGCTGATGGTCTACTTGTGATGCATGTGTGATACTCTGCACAACCTCCTGTTCAGCTCCCCCTTACCTAACTAAAACTCGTAAAAATATGATGACAGTACAATCTAAAAATAAGCTTAAACCAGGCTTAGGGTCAAACAAATCCAACATGCCTCCTCCCTTGAGGCCTGCATTCACAAATATCCGTGGGCTTAGAACTAATTTAGCTAATGTTGAAGCATTTCTCCTAACAAATACCCCGAATATCTTAGCGCTAAGTGAGACTAACCTACACTCCTCCATCCCTTCTAACTACTTTAACATGCCTGGATATCTCCCACTCTGCCGTAAGGACTCTGACAGACACATGCACGGACTTGGAGTTTACATTCGTAATACGCTTCCCTTGACTAGAGAAACAAACCTAGAATCGGATGATCAAGCCTTTATGTGCTTTAGACTAATCATGCAACGCAATATTAGCTACTTTTACTTTCTCTACCGCTCTCCCTCGACCCAAGACTACACCATAATAAACAAAGTCTCTGACAGCATAGACACAGCACTCTCCCTCGACACTAGCGCCCAAGTACATGTATTTGGTGACTTTAATGTCCATCACAAAAACTGGCTTGGATTCTCTACTTACACAGATGCAGCAGGCAGCACAACTCATAGCTTCTCTATATCTCACTCCCTATCACAAATTGTTACTTTTCCAACCCGTTTCCCTGACCAGGAAGAACAACACGCATCACTTCCACAGTTCCTGATGATTGTATAACGAATGCCGACAGCCCTTGGGAACGCTGACCATGCAGTGATAATGGTTGAAATCGCCCTAAACTCTAGAGTCAAAACTGAAGAGCCAGTGCTCAAAACAACGAGATATTATAAAAAGGCTGACTGGGAAGCCATTAGAGATCTTATCAGAGATGCCTCATGGGGAAATATTTTTTCTCTTCCTGCTGAACAGTGTGCAAACGAGACCACTGCATGGTTCAAAACTGCAATCGAAGCGCATGTTCCCATGCGGAAATTTTATAGCAAGCCCCACTCTCCCCAATGGTTTACTTCGACTTGCGCTAACTGCCATTGCTCAAAGGCAGCATGCATACCGCAGATTTAACTGACATAAGTCCAGTTCAAACAGACAAAAGTACATAGAAGCTAGAAGTAACGTTAAGAAAGAAATAGTGACAGCTAAGAGAGAATTTATGGAAACCACTAAAAAACGCATCGAAGCACAAAAACTAGGAACTCGTGACTTCTGGAAAATCTACAACAGTGTAGTAAATAATGGGCAGTCAACGATTCCCCCACTAACCAACAATCATGAGGTTATTTGCTCAGCAACCAAAAAGGCTAACATGCTTGCCAGTCGATTTGCCTCAAACTCCACACTGGACCCTTCCAACCACCCCCTACCTGAATTTCCTATGCGGACAGACGCCATGCTAAACGATCTACAAATTACCCCTGCTCAAGTACATGCTATCATAAAATATCTTGACACTTCAAAAGCATGTGGACCCGATCTCATCCCAGCTGTGCTATTAAAAAAGTGCTCAGCTGAAGTAGCTCCAGTTCTCTCCAAACTCTACAACAAATGCCTTAATGAATCTTGCTTTCCGGTCTGTTGGAAAACTGCTTCTGTGGTACCAGTATTCAAGAATTCTGGCGAAAGAACTGATCCATTAAATTATCGCCCCATTAGCCTCCTCCCACTTTTTGCCAAAATATTTGAGACCTTAATTAACCATGCTCTAGTCCGTCATCTTACAGATGCTAAGCTTCTGACTGACAAACAATATGGATTTAGACAAGCCCGTTCCACAGCAGACATTCTAACTGTAATCTCTGAATGTATATACCATTCACTGGACAAAGCAAGGGAGGGCAGAGCGGTAGCTCTAGATATATCTAAGGCTTTTGACAGGGTATGGCATGAGAGTCTCCTCAGGAAGATTAGATCATACGGTATCACTGGTAGAATACTTAACATAATTTAATCCTTCTTAGATAAGAGAAAAATCCAGGTTGTCCTCGACGGTTGTACATCTAAACAATATGATATAAATGCGGGAGTGCCCCAGGGGTCTATCCTTGGACCTCTACTGTTCCTGATATTCATAAATGACCTCCCCGACAAAGTTTCCTCTGAAATGGGTATATATGCTGATGACACCACACTCTATAACAGACATGACAGGAAAACAAATGAACACATATCTAAAGAAATGGCAGAAACACTAGAAGATGACCTCCGATCTGTAGTGGAATGGGGACAAAAATGGATGGTCACATTCAATGCTGCCAAGACTAAACTAGTTTCATTCAATAATTACAAGAAACCTTTTCTACCACCTATAGCAATGGCCAACTCTTTATCTGAGAGTACGTCTTTCAAGCTCCTTGGCCTAACGTTCACAGGAAACATGAGTTGGAACGATTACATCGAGGGCATTGCCAGGGCCGCTGCAAGGAAGGTGGGCTCTCTCTACCGTGCTAGAAAACTACTAACACCCGAAAGTATCCTGTACCTCTATAAGGCAACCATTCGCCCATGTATGGAGTATTGCTGTCATATTTGGGCTGGTGCATCAGCTACTAGTCTCTCGCTCTTTGACAAGGTTCAAAAGAGAGTCGCAAATCTGATAGGCCCTGAACTGGCATCTAAGCTTCAGCCTCTGTCCCATCGACGAAATGTTGCATCCCTCTGCCTGTTCTACAAGTATTATAATGGTGAATGCTCTGACAAACTGCAAGCACTTGTGCCCCCATGACGTGAACATCCTCGACAGACCCGACAAGCTGCAAAATCCCACCCTCATACTGTAGAAGTCCCTAGATGTAAAAGATCTTTCTACTCCAGTAGTTTCTTCCCTAGAACCGTTAGACTTTGGAATTCCATTCCAGGTCCTTGCTTCCCCAACTGTTCTGACGTGCAGAAGTTCAAGTGCAACGTGAACCAACATCTTGCTGCCCAAATCCCTACATAGTACCCCAGTAGTTGTTGCCCCTGTTAGTAGCCCCCTACACCACCAAAGTGGCAATGTGCCTTGTATGGGGTGAAAATGTAATAAAAATAATATAAAAAAAAAAAAATTAAAAGCACTTTAGCGTGCCTTTCCCTTCATATCGACCCTGATTGTTGGTCGATTTTTTCATACGCTTCAATGATTTGGAGGCGCAAATCACAATGTGAGACGCCTAAAATAACGGTGTTCTTAATTAGTATATTCCTACATTCAGTTTTGGCGGTGTCATGTGCCGTAAGGTGTTGATAAAGGGAGCTATTTAGGCAAATAGGTGGTATGTTAGTCGCAGAGAGATACTAGTTCTAGTCATGCTGATATAGTGTTATTTTTTAAGACACATTCTCCTACAGGGCACTTAAAAAATGTACACGGTATTTCTAGTTTTGAGTAAACTGTCGCCGGATGAAAATTTATTGTTTTTGACTTGTTTTTAATTTTTTGTAATAAAATATGAATCTAATTTTAAAATTTTTTCCAGTGGTTGAAATGTGTTTGTGTACAATATTTCTCATTATTTATTCATCTATTTTATAATTCGTCTGCATCTGGTTACAAAAAAAGATGTTATTACTACTACTACTATTATTATCATTATTATTATTATTATTATTATTATTAGTAGTAGTAGTAGTGTTTTTATTAATGGCAATTAAAAAAGTAGTGTTTTTATTAATGGCAATTAAAAAAGTAGTGTTTTTATTAATGGCGATTAAAAAAGTAGTGTTTTTATTAATGGCGATTAAAAAAGTAGTGTTTTTATTAATGGCGATTAAAAAATGTTTCTAACTTTTTGAAATCTATTTTGTCTTATTACCGCTAACATGTTTGTATAGCAAATATTTTTTTTCTTTTCTTATTGCAGCTTTGACTTAAACTCGTAACTTAACTTTATTTATCTTGTCTGGCTTTTTCTCTTTTTGTTCTGAAATCTTTTTTTGTCAAATATGCTATTATTAACAAATACTGTTTTCTTACATTTAAAACGAAAAGAAAAAAAAGTCACTCATGAAAACGAGAACCTTCCAAATTAAAACCTTGAACTATTACCTAAACTCAAAACGTGGTTTGTTCTCTACAGTATGCATTATTTTTAACCAGTGTAAACTTAATACGTAACCCAAACGGTATTACTCTAAACCAGATTTTAAATGAGTTCTTCAAATGTAAATTAATACAAAATAACCCGACTTTACAAATTGATAAACGTTCTTTATTAGATTTTAATTATAAGGTGAAGCTCAAAAATACAAACCCGAGATAGATAACACCAAAAACATCCACGCATTAATATGGGAGGGGAGACTATCTTCAAACATTAACTCTTATCCCTGAGTGGCTTCCGGACCTTGATAAGTGATGACCACTGTGTAAAAAAAAACAAAAAAAACAGCGTCCTAAATTGGTAATTGAGCACCAGACTTATACTAAGTAGATATTAATAAGTCCCTCGTACCTATTTTTTTTTTGTTTTAAATGGAGAGTAGATAATGCAGTGGATGTTGTATTGGCAGCTCCAGTAACTCTCACTTCTCCTTTTTTGTCCCTCAGTCCTCATTCAAATGAGTGATTTTTCTGACAAAGGGTGAAGAAAAAGCTGCTTTCCAGGCCGGTAGTACTTCGTGAACAGTAGTCTGAGATGTTGGAAATTTTTCTGACTCTATGTCTATCTTTGTGGCCATGTCACTAGTAAGGGTGCTACAGATAAACGTTTCATCTGGGCTGACGTTATTCGCCTGATAACCAGGGACCCAAACCTTGGATTAACCACTAAGGAGGCTGTCCTATCAGCAGGTGCAAAGTACTGGGGCTGCTGTATTGCCATTTGGTGAATAGGTTCTGGACCATACAGTAGTCTCTGGTGGGGCCTCTCGATGCCATACTAGTGGGTAATTGTTACGGCTTTACCTTATCATGTGCTACAAAAAAAAAAAAAATCCTGTCCTTTTCTCTCTTACTTTCCCTCTCTATCCTGCTCTAACCAAGTATGCCGACTTGTTCCACAAATCCTAAAATCTCAACATGAAATATCTCCAGAAAAAAAAAACACGAATAAACATAGAACCCCATCCTCCAACGTAGACCCCTACTACCATGTCTCCTTCTCCAATATCAGGGGTCTATATTCCAACCTTCCAGAGGTTGAAACCCAATTACAGGAGACGAAACTGGGCATATTCTTTCCAAGCAAAACTGGAAGAGGGCCGACCACTTCCCTAGATGAGTTCATAACTAAAGGATACTCTAACTTAACATCTAAATCTAACCCCCAAGATCGCCATGGCCATGGAATATGTGTTTACATTAAAGATGACTTCCCGTGTGGCAGGGATATCTCCAGAGAAGACCCTAATTTACCCTATATGTGCTTCCGGGTTGCATTTGCTTACACCACTGCATTTATATTTGCTCTCCATTGACAGCGGAGTTATTATCTTTAAGAGTATATCTGAGAAAATAAACCATATCCTGGCTGCTCATCCCTTGGCTAACATTCACATTTGCGGTGACTTCAATGTTCATAACGTGGAATGGCTGACCTACTCAAATAAGATAGATGATGAGGGGAGGTTCTGTCATGATTTTGCCATTGCCTATGAGATCACTCAGATTGTTCACGAGCCCACCCGTGTGCCCGATACTACCAGTCAGTATGCAAGCATTCTAGACCTTTTCCTCACAAATTCCCTTGAGCTATGTTCATGTTCCGTTCTATCTCATCTAGGATCCTCCGACCACTCTGTTGTATGAGTTAAGATAAAAATGAAATGTAATAAGTCTTCAGATGTACCCCTCCACCGTACTGTATACACATACTCTATGGCTGACTGGAATAGCTTCCTTACATTCATATCTGATCTACCTCTGGATTCCATGTTTAAAAAGGATGTGTCCTCTATAGTATCAGACCTGACCGAATGGTCAGTTGTAGGCATAGACCGATTCATACTATCCAACAAAAACCTAACAGCCAGCCATGGTTCTCCCCAGTCCTCATCGCGCACAGAAATCACTTTTTCCATAGCTACAAACGCAATAGATGCATTGAGACTAAAGCTGCTTTCAGGAACGCCAGCAACCACTGTAAAAGAGTAATAAAAAATGCAAGAGAGCTATATGCTCAGTCCGTTAAATCCAAAGTAGCTGAGCAGCGGCTTGGTTCCCACCAGTTTTGGCAAATAACAAATAGGATCCTGAACAGAAGCGTGTGTTCTATCCCAACCATTATCAATGGACCAGAGGTCATCTCGTCAGCATCAGACAAGGCCAAACTATTTGCCAAGAACTTTGCTGTTAATTCTACCCTATGCAACGAAGGCCATCAACTCCCCGTATTTCCTCCTATAACACACAACACGCTAGGTAACATACAAATATCCAAGCCAATCAAGAACCTTGATTCCAGTAAAGCAACTGGCAGCATTCCAATTATAAGTGTTAAAAAAGCTTCAAACAGAACTTGCCCCCATACTTGCAAAACTGTTTAAGCATTGCCTTAAGGAGAAGTGCTTTCCAACGCCCTGGAAAACCACTTTGCCATGTATTTACGAATTCAAGTGATAAATCATCTCCCTCTCAGTACATAATAAGTCTCCTGTGTGTCATAAGTAAGTTGCTGGAATCCACATTAAATAGAGAAGTAGTCAACCACCTCAGCAGAAATAACCTTTTTAGTGACATGCAATATGGTTTCCGTTCTGCTAGATCTACAACAGATGTACTAACGGTTATATCTCATAGGATTAGCGAATCTCTCGACAAAGGCTTCCTTTCTAGGGCAATTGCTCTTGACATATCAAATGCCTTCGATAAGGTATGGCATAAAGGCCTACTTCACAAGATTTCCAGCTCTGGTATAACTGGAAATGTTTTCTCAATCATTAAATCATTTCTCTCTGATAGGCTCATAAGAGTAGTGGTTGATGGACAAAAATCAGAGGCCTGCAGTATTAATGCTGGAGTCCCTCAAGGGTCCATCCTGAGCCCAACTCTCTTCCTGATCTACATCAATGATCTCCCAAAACACATACTTAAATCATTCGTTGACATCTATGCTGATGACACGACCATCTACGCCAATACATCAAAGATTGTAAATGACAAAGTTCTCTCTGATTCTCTCTCCTCTGATCTAGAGCATGTGGTACAGTGGGGGAAGAGATGGCTGGTTACCTTTAATGCATCTAAAACCAAGCTTCTATCTTTACATCATCAACGCTCTGATCCCCATCTGGCATCAATTGAAATGGATGCCTCTCGTGTTTTTGTTTGATAAGCTTCTGGGTTTGACCGTTACTCCTGATCTGAAATGGAACACATACATCAAGTCTGTTGCCAAGGTCGCTGGAAAAATGGTGGGATCCTTCTACCGCTCCAGAAGATATCTCACTACTGATGCAATTCTTTATCTATATAAGTACGTCAAAGGATGGAATACTGCTGCCACATCTGGGCAAGAGCTGCTAAAAACAGCTTATACTGCCTTGACAGCGTACAAAATAGACTTTGTGGTTTAGTGGGGGATGCCCTTTTCTCTTCCCTGCAACCTCTCTCGCACAGAAGAGACGTTGCGAGCCTATCTTTGTTTTATCGTTATTTCCATGGCAGGTGCTCGCCTGAGCTCCAATCTCTGGTCCCCCTCTCACCAATCTCTCACGATAAACACCCGTCTAGCTGAAACCACTGTCAATAATTTTCCCCACTCTTTATCTGTGCCTAAATCAAAACGTAGATTCCATGAACAAAGCTTCTTTCTTAGAACTGCACGCCTGTGGAACTCTCTACCGCTTGCCTGTTTCCTTCCTGACTTCAACATGGATGTCTTCAAGTCCAACATAAACAAATTCTTGTTGAATCGCGTCCTTAAGTAATGACACATCATCAAATCTCCAATACTGCATCACTATCCCATTGATTACTGTACACAAAATAACCCTTATCCCCGAGTGGCTTCTGGGCCTTGATAAGTGGTGACCTCCATGTAAAAGAAAAAAAGAAAGAAAGTGTGTTTAATCTACTGGTCAACGATATAATTTTGAAAGTTGTTATTAATCAGGGTTTTTTATGTTAGAAAGTGCCTTATAGAATATTTAATTAGTGGAAAAACTATGTTTGGCTAGGTAGATGAGATTTTTCACTACGGCCATTTTTATATCTATCGGGATGTTCACTTTTAAAATTGATGAAACATGATTCTTTACTGGCTCGTATATATATATATATATATATATATATATATATATATATATATATATATATATATATATATATATATATATATATATAGTGTATCGCAAAAGTGAGTACACCTCTCACATTTTTTCAAGTATTTAAGTATATCTCTTTATGGGGTAACACTGAAAAAATATTTTTTGACAAAATAAAAAGTAGTCTGTCTACAGCATATATAACAGAGTTAATTTATTTCCCCTCAAAATAACTCAAAACATAGCCATTAAAATTTAAATCCCTGGCAACAAAAGTAAGTACACCCCTTACGAAAAGTTATCAATATTACCATACAACATGTCAACTCTCAATATTTTGTGTGGCCACCATCATTATCCAAAACTAGGCATGGAGTTTACCAGAGCTTTTACATTCTTCAATTACGATGTCATGGAGCTGGTGGATATTTGAGACTTTGCGTACCTCCACCTTCTGTTTATCGATGCCACATGTGACATGCTTGACCAGTCCATCACCTTTACCTTCAGTCTCTTCAGTAAAGCAGTAGTTGTCTTGGATATGTGTTTTGGGTCATTGTCATGCTGGAATACTGCTCTGCGACCCAGTTTCTGGAGGGAGGGGATGATGCTCTGCTGCAGTATTTGACAGTGCATATTGGAGTTCATGTTTCCTTCAATAAAATGTAACTCTCCAATACTTGCAGCACTCATGCAGTCCCAGACCATGACATTCCCGCCACCATGCTTGACTGTTGGTATGACACCCTTATCTTTGTACTTCTCACCTGGTCGCCGCCACACATGCCATCAAAACCAAACAAATTAAATTCAGTCTCATCAGACCATATGCATCTAACCCGACGCTTTTTTCTACTTCCTTTTGCAAAAACAAAAACAACCCCCCCCCTTTTCCTTCTTCCCATTTCCCCTTTCTCTTTCTATCCCCCCACTTTCTGACTTGTTTCCTAACTTAAAATGTACCAAACATTAATTTCTTTCCCATTGCAAAACTCATTCATGTTCTGCAGAGCAGGGAACAAAAACGATAAAATCCACTATAAAACAACCAAACCAAACACTACAAACTAGCGATTGAAGATACAAAGAGCTTATAGAATAAAAACCTTCTACAAAATAACTGGATGCAACATGAATACTATTTAAAAAAATAACTGAATTCGTCATCAAATAACCCGAAAAAAATTGATATACCGTAAAATAAACGAAACGAAACTAAATCAAACATAAATTAATCGCAACAATAACAAAAGACATACGTTTATTGACTTCTAGAATATTTCAGATGATCATTAATCATTTGAATCAATTCGATTATTCGGATTCAATAATCTATAATATAAATTTCATCTGTCTGTTTAAATATATGTATGCATGTATGTATGTATGTATGTATGCCTACAACTTTCGACAGAGGCGATGGATTTTTATGAGATCGGTATCGTCTTGAAGCTCGGCCCTTCAAACGACAAATATCGACAAATTGGCCAAAAACATTAATTCTTTTGCCCTCAACTGGGGACTCTTTTACAGGGAGAGGGGTCGCTTTTTTCGCCGATATTTTCGAAAGTCATCCCCTGTTTTCGATTCACTTACCTTAATTTAAACCGCCACTTCCGGTTTGGCGATAGGCGCAACAGCAAAGATACACGTTTTTTTTGTTCAAATTTTTTTCCTTTATCGCAGCACGGGTTCGAGCCTGCCTGCCTACTAGCACCCAGGCTAGTTGTATATAAAATATCAGACAATCGTTAAGAGTCTGTGATGTAGTGGTTATCACGTCTGCTTAACACGTAGAAGGTCGCCAGTTCTAAACTCGCCGGAATCTAGAAAGATTATATTTTGTTTTTATATTCAGTTTCACAACAGTCTTATTATACATACATAAACTAATCGCGCGCGCGCGCGCGCACACACACACACACACACACACACACACACACACACACACACACACACACACACAAAAAAAAAATACCTTAATTAAGTTCCAGAGTATTTGAGATGAGCATAATCATTTGAATTAATTTGATTATTCGGATTAAATTCATTATAGATTCTCCAGTTCAGAAAGACACACTCTACTATCGCCGGATGTTACCTCACTGCAGACACGAGGATTATAACAATTCGAATTATCTATGAACTTGAATCGTTTTTAGAAATTATTTTAACAAACGATATCACTGCATTGTAATTGGTTTAAACCAAAGACATTTTCATTATGCTGGAATATTAGTCGAGCAAGGAACTGCGAGATTCAACAAAACCTTGTGTCGAAGCTAAGTTCAATTGTCAATGACCACTCTTCCTGAAATACAAATAAAAAATGGCATAGGTGTTGCTGTGACTATAAAATTTGATCATATGGAATTTGTGCAAGCTGACTATGAGCTTGCTCATGGACTCTTTGTTACTAGATCTCAAATACCTTTGTCACTCAGCTATGCTTTAACTGTCCACAAAACCCAAGATATTTCAATCGATTGTATCATTGTTGACTTGTGAGCTGGTATTTTTTTTTTTCAGGCAGAATGGCTTATGAAGTTTTGTTATATGCTTGAAAGCTGTGCAATATATATTTGATTGATTTTGACCCTCATAAATTAACTATATGTGACAAAGATGCATGGACTGAATATAATAGATTGAGGGCAAAAGAGACAGAGTTAATTTGTCACCACTTCCTCCTTGCTCTGTCAAGGTTTCTAGTTTGTCATTGTACGAACAGATTTATAAGCGAGAAATAATCATTATTGACCATGATTTGAGGCAAAAATATAATGATTCAAATAGAAAACGGCTATAATTGACAAATGCTTGTTTTGCACAGAGAATTGTTCAGAGAATTTACTACCTTTTTCGTTGTTTGACGTCATCAAAAGCACCCCAACCATTGATTTTCTAATACAACAATTGAAAAGATTGCTTGTCCATGGCACCTACAGTGTTGCTGATCTTAGAGAATCGATTTTAATAGTGGCCAACAAGAAGATGTCATTTCATTTTGGGAATTTATGATAGACAATTGCCCTGACAGTGCTAAACAATTATCCAATTTTGAAGAAGGTAAAACATTGAAATATGTTAAAATATACGATATGCACTGCCACAGACTACAAGATAGTGAATGCACTTGGTCCTTTAAAGCTATCTGCGAATTCCAAACTGTGTCGATTGATAACAATCTGCTGAGAATGGCTATTGAACTCCATTATACTGGTGGTCGCCCGCAATTCAAACTTTTCAGTGCTTCAAGATTGTAACAAAAGGAAACAAATTAGAAAACACTTGGAAAAAGTCACTAGAACTTTTCCCACTGAAATAAAATATTTGTGTAGATATTTATTTGAAAATTACGCTCCTTGGCGAATTAATGCCGCAGTTATGAATTTCAATACAAAACAAAATATTTTGGGGACAAATTTCAAATTAAAAACTGCTATTATGTTCACTTTGAATAGAGCCGATTTGGGGCATTATACTTACATTGTTAGAAATAATAATGATAAGTGAAATATTGTCAGTGACACTAATGTTTTAATGTCAATTTTCCTTCCAAAATGTCTAACATTGTTGTCATTTTTTTGAAAAATATATGAGAAAAAAATTGATAAAAATCTAAATAGCAAAAAAAAAAAAAAAAAAAAAATGGTGACCTTCCTCCTTAAAATTCAATCACTACCTCAGCTTGGTATAGGGGTGTAACTTCATCACTGCAGGCGAAAGATAGCACTGGTATGAATCATTACAGCATAAAAATTTATATTTTTTGTAAATATTGCATTATGTGTTACTTTTTTGTGATTCTCAATATGTTTTATTAACTAAAAAATATAATGTTATGGTTTTGGTTTTTCCTCTAATGTTATATATTCAATTCATTTCGTTTGTAAAAAAACAAATTAATATAAAAATCGTTTTATAATGACATATTTATAAATATTTTTTATAACGACATATTTATACATGTTTTTTATAATGACATATTTATACATATTTTTTATAATGACATATTTATA
This sequence comes from Euprymna scolopes, assembly GCF_053919585.1. Taxonomy (NCBI): domain Eukaryota; kingdom Metazoa; phylum Mollusca; class Cephalopoda; order Sepiida; family Sepiolidae; genus Euprymna; species Euprymna scolopes. The sequence continues at coordinate 73,298,081 of NC_136495.1, read as the reverse complement.
AAAAAAATTTCTAACGACATATTTATACATATTTTTTATAATGACATATTTATACATATTTTTTATAATGACATTTTTATAAAAATATTTTATAACGACATATTTATACATATGTTTTATAATGACATATTTATAAAAAAAAATTTATAACGACATATTTATACATATTTTTTATAATGACATATTTATAAAAAAAATTTTATAACGACATATTTATACATATTTTTTATAATGACATATTTATAAAAAAATTTTATAACGACATATTTATACATATTTTTTATAATGACATATTTATAAAAAAAATTTTATAACGACATATTTATACATATTTTTTATAATGACATATTTATACATATTTTTTATAATGACATATTTATAAAAGAAAATTTATAACGACATATTTATACATATTTTTTATAATGACATATTTATAAAAAAGAATTTATAACGACATATTTATACATATTTTTATAATGACATATTTATAAAAAAAAATTTATAACGACATATTTATACATATTTTTTATAATGATATATTTATGCATATTTTTTATAATGACATATTTATAAAAAAATCTTATAACGACATATTTATACATATTTTTTATAATGATATATTTATAAAAAAAATTTATAACGACATATTTATACATATTTTTTATAATGCTATATTTATAAACAAATTTTATAACGACATATTTATACATATTTTTTATAATGACATATTTATACATATTTTTTATAATGACATATTTATAAAAAAAATTTATAACGACATATTTATATATATTTTTTATAACGACATATTTATAAATATTTTTATAACGACATATTTATACATATTTTTTATAATGACATATTTATAAAAAAAATTATAACGACATATTTATAAATATTTTTATAAAGACAAAATATATAAATGCATAAAATCTAAAAAAAAAAAATTCAAAAACAATGCTAATCACATTTTTATTAGTGTCTGATTGAGTTGAAATAAAGTAGTTCTTATTAAAATTCTATTTTAAAGTTTAATGTTAATCAATATTTTTGGGGAAAATAAATTTCCGGTTAAGCATTTTGTTGAATATTTTTCTGTTGTAGCAGAAATCTTTTTCCATGAATATATATATATATATATATATATATATATATATATATATATATATACATATATAAAATGAATATATGATATATATAAAATAAATATATGATATATATATATATATAAAATAAATATGATATATAAAAAATAAATATAAGATATATATATAATAAATATACGATATATATATATAAAATAAATATATGATATATATATAAAATAAATATTTGATATATATATATAATAAATATTTGATATATAATAAATATGTTATATATATATAAATATATATATGATATATATACATATATATATACACACACGCACATAATGTAATAATGTAAGCTAGAGATGACTTTTGTTGCCAGGTTCGAATCTATCGACCGGTGTTAGTCGTGACACCCTGCACTGATTCCCGAAAGAATGAAACACTAGTGTCTGTAGGTATTTAGTAATTATTATAGTAAATAATTATATATATATATATATATATATATATATATATATATATATATATATATATATATATATATATATATATGTGTGTGTGCTTGTAGAATTGCTAGAAATGCGTTGGAATTTCATAATATTGTTGTACCATCGTGCACTTATAATTTATTCGATTTTCTCTCCAGAAGGTTTCCAGTATAATTTTAAGAAAAAAATTTTTTTAATGACTTTTAGATATTCCATTTATTTTTGAATAACTGATATTCCGTTAATCCAACGAGTAAAAACTATAATATTACTATTACATAAAAGGACTTTTTTCTCTTTGTGTAAGTTCATTATTGACTCGGAAACGGCTGCGCCGATTTTTTTTTTTTTTTTATTTGACACGGGGATACTTGATGTGTCTGTAAGTGTTGTTACGTAGGTTTTGTATCGGAATGTTTCCAATAAGCATCAAAAGTTGATAAACGAAAAAAATCGATTAAAAGAGGGACAGTCCGATTTTGACCAAAGTTAACAATTTTTATAAACTCAAGTGCATTTGAGAAGTTTTATGACCGCACAAGGAGAAAGGCTCGGCGTATAACATCAACAGTGTTTTTTTTTTGTTTTTTTACATAGGCATCACCACTTATCAAGGCCCAGAGACCACTCGAGAATAAGGGTTAAAGAGTGTACAGTAGTCAATTGGGCATTATAGTAATCATTAGTAATGGAAATTCGGTAAATTTGTTAACTTAAGTGGAACGGCTCATCAAAACTTGTTTATGTTGGACTTGAAGACAACCATATTGTTGTCAGCTGGAAAGCAGGCAAACGGAAGACAGTTCCACATATACACAGATATACACTCACATGAACACACATACACACACAAATACGGACACATACACGTACTCACACACTTTGATAAGCAGCGAGTCCGAATTTAATGTTGTGTTTAGAGCACAATCGAACTATGATACTTGACTTTTTCATTTTAAACTTTAATTCATAAAAAAAATAATTTCATAAAATCAACAGTAGGTTCTCCACAGTGCAATGTAGTATTGTGGACTAAGTCATTATGGGAAGCATGTGGAGCTTTCATCCGGTGAAACCTAACCCTAACACCGGGTTTCTCTGGCAATATATATATATATATATATATATATATATATATATATATATATATATATTGATTTATGTGTTTATGTGTATATATTGAGTTATGTGTTTATGTGTATATATTGAGTTATGTGTTTATGTGTATATATTGAGTTATGTGTTTATGTGTATATATTGAGTTATGTGTTTATGTGTATATATTGAGTTATGTGTTTATGTGTATATATTGAGTTATGTGTAAATTTATCTACATAAGAAAATAACGCTAGTCCTTGTCTTTACTTGCTTTACTGATGCATATATATGTGTGAGTATGTGTATGTGTGTGTATTTGTGTGCGTATGTGTGTGTATGTGTGTATGCATCTGTATTTAGGTGGGTATAAGTGTGTGTGTGTTGTATACATGCGTGTATGTGTGTATATATGTGTGTATGTGCGTGTATTTGTGTATGAGTGTCCATGCGTGTGCATGCGTCTGCGTGTATTATATACTTACATAATTCTAAATTCATTCCTCATATATATATATATATATATATATATATATATATATATATATATATATATGTGTGTGTGTGTGTGTGCGTGTGTGTGTGTGTGTAAAGACAAATTAAGTACAAGTAACTTTAGCGTCCGAAATTTTCAGTTTCTAATGTTTTGTAATTAATATAGTCCATTCTTTTTATTTTTTAAAATTTTTATTATAATTATAATAATTATTATTAGTTTAATCAAAGTTCTGTAAATATACTTAAAAAACGCACTCAGAAAGACACCCATTTATTTTAAATTAAAATAAATGGGTGTCTTTCTGAGTGCGCCAAAACTGGGGGGGGCAGGTAAGTACTTTTTGACGGGCCGTCTTTTTAAAAATCTACCAAAAATCAGGTAATTATCCAATCAATACGAACTTTTCAGCGATTATTAAGAGAAGAATGAACTTTATAACAGTGTACTTATTTTTCATAAACGATATTTATATACATATATTTTTTTGCTTACAAAACCTCCTTGTTTTGAGGGGGTTCCAAATATGCTTAAAATAATCATCTGAAACTTAACAAACCATATTGTGTTGGTGTAAGGGACGGGATTATAGATTAAAAAAAAAAACTTGTTTGCATACCTTATTTTGACGTCTGGATATCAGAACTTCGATTGTGTTTAATTATCCCGCTTTTGAGTTTTGAAGTGTGAAATTCGGTATGTTAAGTAAAATAATTAATTTAAGTTAAGCAAAACAAAAACATTTTTTTTTTTTAATATTTATACGAAAAAAGCCATTTTAAAATCTTTGATAAATAAATTAACAATTTCTTTTTAGCGAGCCGAATAATGCATGACCATTATTAAACAGGGCATGCTTTGAAGAATCGATAAAAAAATCGATAAATATTGTGCCCTTTCTGTTAAAAATATCATTATTTTTTCGATCCAGTTTGGAAACGTTTGCCGCCTTTCGACTACGGTGGACCAAACGCGCTGAAATATTTTTTTTTATTCTGCTTTAAATTGCCCCCCTCCCCATTTTGGAGAGCCTGGCCCCCACACACATACACATTAAAAACCAAACTCATACAAATGGTCACCCATCTGGTACTGGCCAGCTTCAGCGTCAATAATACATTGAAATTTTCGTCACTGAAAAATAAGTTTTTTTTGGCTTTTTGGTCTTCCGTAGTTTGCTTTTTCAAGTACAAATGTAAACAGAGTAATCAAATCGACTTGAAGTAACTGGTTGCCTATATGAATAAGTGGAATTATTTGAAATCCAGGTACTTATATTATAATATTTTTGCATATTCTCATAGAAAATCACCCTAAATCTTAGTTAGACAAGAAATAAACGAATTAATTCTTTTAAAAACCTTTTTTTTTTTTTTTAACTATTTATATACGTTTTTTTTTGTGCAAAACAAAAAACGCTAATTGTTAACTTTTGGGGAAAATTTAACATTTAAAATTTAATTAAAAATAGTAGAAAAAGTTTTACATTATTCTGCTTTCTATATGATAAAATTCAGGGTTTTATCTTTCTGGAAAAAAAAAGTTACTCAGAAATAATGGATTTTAATAAATGTAATTTCGTTTTAAAAAACAACAACAACTTGATTTTTCGGCCATTTTTGGCGGTGCCTAAATATTTTGTTAAATTTACGTTCGTTTTGTTACTTACACAAAAAGTTTTGTGTAAGTAAAAAAGTTTTTTTTTTTTTAATCCTTAAAAGTTTGGTAAATATTTAATATTAAAGAAAATGTTTTTTTAATATATATTTTTTCTTTTTTATCTTAAAAAGTTTTGTAAATATATTTCTGAAAAAATCTTGCTCGCGAACATTCGACCACGTCTGCTATTTGACGTGTTTACAAGCAACCAACGACAATGTCAAGGTCGAACAACCGGTGTCACTTGAAATGTTCGCCAATCTTTGTCTTCTGCTACGGGGTATCTAATCTTTACTTGATCCCCCCCCACACGCATATATATGAGGAATGAATTTAGAATTATTTAAGTAAAACGTACATATACATACACAAATGCATACACGCAGACGCATGCACACTCATACACAAATACACACATGTGTACACACATACACGCATGTATACACACACACACACACACACACACATATATATATATATGATGCATTCTTGATCACATCTCCACATGTGTGTGTGTATAAGTGTATATATGTGTACATAATTATATAAAAAAAGATATTTTCAAAAATACATGAAAATGATTGAGTAATCAACAATAAAGTAAGGAAAGACGGCCTTCTTCTGTCAAGAAGTGACAATCGCCATATATATATATATATATATATATATATATATATATATATATATATATATATATATATATATATATATATATATATATATATATGGGTCCTTGGATATGACAGAGGCGCGTTCGAATGTTTCTGTTAGGGCACGAGTGAAACATGATATTTGACATTTATAGTTTAAACTTTAATGTGATTTTTTTTTACATGGGGGTCACCACTTATCAAGGCCCGAAGGCCATTCAGGGATAAGGGTTATTGCGTGTACAGTAATCAATGAGATAGTATTGTAGTAATCATTAGTATTGGGGGTTTTGATAGAGTGTCTTAGGGCGGTTTGTCAGGAGTTTGTTTATGTATGACTTGAAGACGTCCAAGTTGTAGTCAGGTGGGAAACAGGCAAGCGGCAGAGAGTTCCACTGTCGTGCAGTTCTAAGAAAGATGCTTTGCTCATGGAATCTACGTTTGGATTTAGGCACAGATAAAGAGTCACAATACATTAGGTTCTCTACAGTGCAATGTAGACTACAATGTATTGTGGACTAAATCACTGCGAATAGGCATGTGAAGATTCTTCCCAGTGCACGCAGATGGGGCCCCAACTAGAGCAGGTAGTCAATTGATTTAATTGAAAAATCGGTAATTTCACCGATTTCGATGACAATAAAAAATAAGAGTTTTTAATATTCGTTGATCATCATTCAATCCCGGGCAACATCGAGTCCCTCTGCTAGTATATGAATATATACATTATTTATCTCACATTTAACAGTAAAGCAAATAAAACGTCTTTATATAGAACAAAAGATATGGCACAAGGCCTAAATATGTCGGCCATCTATTCTTTAAACTACTTTCTAAAACGCCTCTGCCCGCAACTCACCAGCAGCTAAAACTATAAAATAAAAAACTTTAAAAATAGAACTAGTTTTTTTTTGTTTTGTTTTTGTTGCCATCAATGACGCTTTATAAAAAGTTTGGGCTACATTTATGTGGCCAAAATAGCCGTACTAACCAGACAGGGTAGAGGGTGTGGTGGTGGCTATCATTAATTCCTATTTGAGAAGGATTGGCTTAACTTTTCAAGATTAGTTTGACTAGGTCAGTTTACAATATGGAGTATTTGGAGTATGAATTCTATTTAATAAGGGTGTGTTTAGTGGCCGCATCATTTTTCCTATTTACAATGTCTCCCTATGGGATAGAGTTAGACACTAGGGCCGTTTTTTAATGTGGAGAAAAGGAACAAAAATAAAAAATTGTCTCAGTCGTGAAGGATTTCTACTCTACTGACAGAGAACCAGAAATCTGAAGAACAGAGCGCAATTTATTAACTTTCTTAGCTGTAGTAAAAACTGATGCGCAGTTATAACGAAGGTAGATCTCTTATAACTAAGAGATCTACCTTCCCAAGAAGCGCTGCCTGTTATCAGAAGGGGTTAGTTTATGGCTAATCATCTGAGGCGCTCCTACAGGGGAATGCCGACATGGCTTAAAGTTCACTAAATTGATTGAAAATTAACAAACAATATATAATCGATAACTCAAAGTAGGTCTGGCTTTCGGGCTAGGATGAGAGTGTAGTATCTGTTCTGATACTAAGGCAGTTTTTACTCCCAGACTCTTTTTGGGGGAACTGGTTTTCCTCCACATTAAAAACGACCTTGTGTCACATTTTGCTTTCGTGATAAAGCAAACAAGCCAAAAACTATATGGTCCCCCTATTGCTTTTGGCTATTTTCCCCATTTAAACCCCCTAGCCAGATGTAAAACATTAGGGTAAAACATCCAAATGACATCGTTTCATAATAAATGATGTATTAGTTTGAATTCAGTACCATTCAAAATCCCCATTTAGACACAAGTATGAATTTTTGGAGAAAAATAAAAAATAGCACAAAAAGGGGTGTTTTTTTTGTTTTTTTTTACCCCTAAAACACTCCGGGGCTCAAGCCCCACAATTTTCCCAGGATAAAACATTACGTTTCCAGATGTATATTTATATGGTCTTGCTTTTGGGTAATTTTCAGCAAAGTCTAAGAGTCGGAAAAGATTATATTGTAGGAACAACTACAAAGATGAGAGCGACAGTTCAAAGAATCAAAATTAATACTAATCCCCATCTCAAAAAAAGATTTTAAACAATTCATCTAACCAGAATGCGTAAAATTTATAGAAATTTTGTTCATTTGTTCAAATGAAAAAAAAAAAAAAAAAAAAAAAAAATGAAAACTTTAGAAAACCGAGTAATGCTGATAATTTTTGTTATTAAAAAAAAAAAAATGAATAATTTGCCGGATTGCCGTGTTAATTCTTATTTCAGTCACATAAATTCTTTAGAGTGAAATGATTTTGGCATTTCTTCGAAACAAATTATCTCTACTTAAACCATGTTTGGAATAATAATAAAATGATAACATAAAAAGAGTAAGTTATAGCAGGGTTGGCACTTATGTATGACACGGGCCGAGATACACAGTTGCCAGATTATGATTATTTTTCAAGGCCAAATGATTTTTTTTTTTTTTTACACAGTGATCACCACTTATCAAGGCCCGGGAGCCACTCAGGGATAAGGGTTATTGCAAGTACACCACATCAGTGTGGAGATCTGATGAAGTGTCTACTTAAGGGGGCGGTCCACCAGGAATTTGTTAACATTGGACTTGAAGACATCCAAGTTGTAGTCCGGTGGGAAGCAGGCAGACGGAACAGAGTTCCACAGGCATGCAGTTCTAAGAAAGAAGCTTTGTTCATGGAATCCGCGTTTTGATTTAGGCACAGATATAGAGTGGGGGAATTTTTCACAGTGGATTCAGCTAGACGGGTGTTTTTCGTGAAAGATTGGCGAGGGGGGGACCAGAGATTGGAGTTCAGACGAGCACCTGCCATGGAAATAACGATAAAACAAGGCTGGCTCGCAACGTCTCTTCTGTGGGAGAGAGGTTGCAGGGTAGAGAAAAGGGCATCCCCCACTAAGCCACGAAGTCTATTTTGTACTCTGTCAAGGCAGGATAGGCTGTTTTTAGCAGCTCCTGCCCAGATATGGCAACAGTATTCCATCCTTGGACGTAAATGATTAAGAAAAAAAAGACCAAATTCAAAAAAGAAACCACACTTTTTGCGGTAAACAGCGAGCGAAATATTGAACTTCACGTAAACAAATGGTACCTACGTAATTGTCGTGGCGAAAATACTAACATATCCCAAAATTACGAAAAACGAGGAGATAGAACATTAATGAAAAGAAATTTGTAAAATTGGTGTTTACGAGCGAAATGCGACAAAAATAACATGCACTTTTGTATTTAACGACCCGCGCTGAAATAATAATTTTAATATTTAGAACCCTTGGGGAGGGGAGAGTGTTTTGTAACTATTCTGTACTTTCAATTAACTAGGATATCGTAAACTTAAATTTAACTTGTAAATACTATTTAACAAACAGCGTGGGTCGTTAAATGCAAAAGCACGAAATAACATTTATTTTTATCAAAATAAAATTGTAAAAGCATTTCTTGTATCAAAATATAAGACACTTATGCATTATACGGGCGGGGGCATTTTGTTTTGTTGGGTTTCATTCAACGAATAATTGGGGAGGCAACTTTTCAACTTAATTCAACAGTGAAGAACTTATGCATTACACGGGCGGGGCCATTTTGTTTTGTTGGGTTTCATTGATTGACTGATAGAGGGTGCCATTTCTCAACCTAATTCAACAGTTCGAATAATTAAAACTATATTTTATTATAGCTTTACTTTAATTCAAACTTTTTTCCGTTAAATTGTTTGAAAAAAATCCGTTCCTTTAATTTTTATTAAAATTCTATTTTCTTACGATGAGTTTCTGTTAAATTGTTTGAAAAAAATCCGTTTCTTTAATTTTTATTAAAATTCTATTTTCTTACGATGAGTTTCTGTTAAATTGTTTGAAAAAAATCCGTTTCTTTAATTTTTATTAAAATTCTATTTTCTTACGATGAGTTTCTGTTAAATTGTTTGAAAAAAAATCCGTTTCTTTAATTTTTATTAAAATTCTATTTTCTTACGATGAGTTTCTGTTAAATTGTTTGAAAAAAAAATCCGTTTCTTAAATTTTTATTAAAATTCTATTTTCTTACGATGAGTTTCTGTTAAATTGTTTGAAAAAAATCCGTTCCTTTAATTTTTATTAAAATTCTATTTTCTTACGATGAGTTTCTGTTAAATTGCTTGAAAAAAATCCGTTTCTTTAATTTTTATTAAAATTCTATTTTCTTACGATGAGTTTCTGTTAAATTGTTTGAAAAAAATCCGTTCCTTTAATTTTTATTAAAATTCTATTTTCTTACGATGAGTTTCTGTTAAATTGTTTGAAAAAAAAAAAATCCAATGTTCCTATTTACTTGCCTCCCCGCGAGGGCAGAGTTAGACACAAGGTCGGTTTTTTAATGTGAGGAAAGGAACAAAAATAAAAATTGCCTCAGTCTAGAAGGATTTCTCCTCCGCTGTCTGAGGACAGAAAAGAGGATGTTTAGTATCAGAACAGATACTACACTTTGCTCTTAGCATAAAGGCCAAATAATGTTGTTTTAATTCAAAAAATGTGGGGGTTTTCAATAAATGTTTTAACAATTATATTTTGATACATTTTTATACAAAAAACTTTTCGTTTTCAAGTATTTTGGTGTTATTTATTTTTTTATTTTGTGTGTTATTTATTTTTAAAATTTATTTTGTGTGTTATTTATTTTTAAATCTATTTTGTGTGTTACTTATTTTTTAAATTTATTTTGTGTGTTATTTATTTTTTAAATTTATTTTGTGTTATTTATTTTTAAAATTTATTTTGTGTGTTATTTATTTTTTAAATTTATTTCGTGTGTTATTTATTTTTAAAATTTATTTTGTGTGTTATTTATTTTTTAAATTTATTTTGTGTGTTATTTATTTTTTAAATTTATTTTGTGTGTTATTTATTTTTTAAATTTATTTTGTGTGTTATTTATTTTTTAAATTTATTTTGTGTGTTATTTATTTTTAAATGTATTTTGTGTGTTACTTATTTTTTAAATTTATTTTGTGTTATTTATTTTTAAAATTTATTTTGCGTGTTATTTATTTTTTAAATTTATTTTGCGTGTTATTTATTTTTTAAATTTATTTTGTGTGTTATTTATTTTTAAAATTTATTTTGTGTGTTATTTATTTTTTAAATTTATTTTGTGTGTTATTTATTTTTTAAATTTATTTTGTGTGCTATTTATTTTTTAAATTTATTTTGTGTGTTATTTATTTTTAATATTTATTTTGTGTGTTATTTATTTTTAAAATTCATTTTGTGTGTTATTTATTTTTTAAATTTATTTTGTGTGTTATTTATTTTTAAAATTTATTTTGTGTGTTATTTATTTTTTAAATTTATTTTGTGTGTTATTTATTTTTAAAATTTATTTTGTGTTATTTATTTTTAAAATTTATTTTGTGTGTTATTTATTTTTGAAATTTATTTTGTGTGTTATTTATTTTTAAAATTAATTTTGTGTGTTATTTATTTTTAAAATTCATTTTGTGTGTTATTTATTTTTAAAATTTATTTTGTGTGTTATTTATTTTTAAATTTATTTTGTGTGTTATTTATTTTTTAAATTTATTTTGTGTGTTATTTATTTTTTAAATTTATTTTGTGTGTTATTTATTTTTAAAATTTATTTTGTGTGTTATTTATTTTTTAAATTTATTTTGTGTTATTTATTTTTAAAATTTATTTTGTGTGTTATTTATTTTTTACATTTATTTTGTGTGTTATTTATTTTTTAAATTTATTTTGTGTGTTATTTATTTTTTAAATTTATTTTGTGTGTTATTTATTTTTTAAATTTATTTTGTGTGTTATTTATTTTTTAAATTTATTTTGTGTGTTATTTATTTTTTAAATTTATTTTGTGTGTTATTTATTTTTTTAATTTATTTTGTGTGTTATTTATTTTTGAAATTTATTTTGTGTGTTATTTATTTTTAAAATTTATTTTGTGTGTTATTTATTTTTTAAATTTATTTTGTGTGTTATTTATTTTTAAAATTTATTTTGTGTGTTATTTATTTTTAAAATTTATTTTGTGTGTTATTTATGTATTTATTCTATTTTGTGTTATTTATTTTTTAAATTTATTTTGTGTGTTATTTATTTTTTAAATTTATTTTGTGTGTTATTTATTTTTTAAATTTATTTTGTGTTATTTATTTTTAAAATTTATTTTGTGTGTTATTTATTTTTTAAATTTATTTTGTGTGTTATTTATTTTTAAAATTTATTTTGTGTGTTATTTATTTTTTAAATTCATTTTGTGTGTTATTTATTTTTAAAATTAATTTTGTGTGTTATTTATTTTTAAATTTATTTTGTGTGTTATTTATTTTTTAAATTTATTTTGTGTGTTATTTATTTTTAAAATTTATTTTGTGTGTTATTTATTTTTTAAATTTATTTTGTGTTATTTATTTTTTAAATTTATTTTGTGTGTTATTTATTTTTTAAATTTATTTTGTGTGTTATTTATTTTTAAAATTTATTTTGTGTGTTATTTATTTTTAAATTTATTTTGTGTGTTATTTATTTTTTAAATTTATTTTGTGTGTTATTTATCTTTTAAACTTATTTTGTGTGTTATTTATTTTTAAAATTTATTTTGTGTGTTATTTATTTTTTAAATTTATTTTGTGTGTTATTTATTTTTTAAATTTTATTTTTGTGTTATTTATCTTTTAAACTTATGTTATGTGTTATTTATTTTTTAAATTTATTTTGTGTGTTATTTATTTTTAAAATTTATTTTGTGTGTTATTTATTTTTTAAATTTATTTTGTGTGTTATTTATTTTTAAAATTTATTTTGTGTGTTATTTATTTTTTAAATTTATTTTGTGTGTTATTTATTTTTAAAATTTATTTTGTGTGTTATTTATTTATTTATTTTATTTTGTGTGTTAATTATCTTTTAAATTTATTTTGTGTGTTATTTATTTTTAAAATTTATTTTGTGTGTTATTTATTTTTAAAATTTATTTTGTGTGTTATTTATTTTTAAAATTTATTTTGTGTGTTATTTATTTTTAAAATTTATTTTGTGTGTTATTTGACCAAGAAGAAATTATGTTTAATTAAATTTCAATTCAATGATTCTTGGGGTAAATGTAAAGTTTAAGCGTGGTGCTCTTTTTTACCGTTATTATTAGGAAACTTATTATTAAACATGGAAGGTGGTGTTTTGTAGCTATTCCAAGAAGAAATTGGAGTTATCGCCCCAAACAATGGTGCCGTCCGTATAATGCATAAGTGCCAAAAAAACAATTATCGTTTAAATTATACATAGAAATTAATATCCTTTTAGACTGACGCAATTTTTATTTTTGTTCCTATCCAGAGTGCCCCTTTATGGGAGCTAGATTTTCCCCACATTAATAACTGACCTTGTGCCTAACTCTGCTCTTGTGGAGAGCAAGTAAATAGGAACATTTTTTTTTTAAATATAAAAACTTTGTAGTGAAGCCAAAACTACTATTTCTCCATTACATGTCTCTTTCTCTCTACTCTTCCCTCTCTCCCTTTCTTCCTTCCTTCCTCCTTTCCTCAGAAATGTGACCAGAGGTTGTAACCAATCAGGACGGAGAACAGTTCTGGTGGGAAAGACAAAAAGAGAGATACAAAAAGTGTTGGAAGAAAAAAAAAAAAAAAAAGACGGAGATGCGAGTTGTTCCAGAGTCAGGGGACAAAAATGAAAATCACGAACTTTCTATAACCCGATACCACTTGTACGCTGAAATGAATATAAAACCGTTTCGTTTGGAAGTTCCTTTGTTTGTTTATTATTATTCCCAGGTCGGTTTCTACTCTTATTAATTTCGACGACTTCCGAAAAGGGGGACCCGCCGAAATGGTGACCTACCCAACAAGAATTACATTATGGTAACCATCTATCTATATAAAAGCCAAGTACGTCCAAGGATGGAATACTGTTGCCATATCTGGGCAGGAGCTGCTAAAAACAGCCTATCCTGCCTTGACAGAGTACAAAATAGACTTCGTGGCTTAGTGGGGGATGCCCTTTTCTCTACCCTGCAACCTCTCTCCCACAGAAGAGACGTTGCGAGCCTGTCCTTGTTTTATCGTTATTTTCATGGCAGGTGCTCGTCTGAACTCCAATCTCTGGTCCCCCCTCGCCAATCTTTCACGAAAAACACCCGTCTAGCTGAATCCACTGTGAAAAATTTCCCCCACTCTATATCTGTGCCTAAATCAAAACGCGGATTCCATGAACAAAGCTTCTTTCTTAGAACTGCACGCCTGTGGAACTCTGTTCCGTCTTCCTGCTTCCCTCCGGACTACAACTTGGATGTCTTCAAGTCCAATGTTAACAAATTCCTAATGAACCGCCCCCTTAAGTAAACACTTCAGCAAATCTCCTCACTAACGTAATGTACTTGCAATAACCCTTATCCCTGAGTGGCTTCCGGGCCTTGATAAGTGGTGATCACTGTGTAAAAAAAAAACCAAAAAAAAAACCATCAAAGGGAAATAACCTAAAAATTTTATCCGAGACAGATAAACAAATGTACCAGAATTTTTCATTTTGATTTCATATAATCCACATATATATTTTCTTTTACCGGGTAATTTGCAGCAAAATCTAATGGTCGGAAAATTTCTCATATTCCGAAAAGTGCTATTTTTGATCATTGTGACCTGGAAACGCAATTAAAATTTTTTATCAAAAACCCGAGAATGTTACATTTCCTCCCTTGGGTAGTTGTAATTTCATGCAAAAGTTCAGAAAAATGTAATGAGTAGTCATTGAGAAGTTTTGCAATGAATGGATGAAACGGACAGGGGATAATTCTAAGGCTCAAATCCGACTGTCGGTGGACAAATAAATACAAATCAATAACTCAATGAAAATTTTTATTTATTACGACAAAAAATATTATGTAAATATGATTTCTTTTCGACGTTAAAAAAGCATTTTCTCCAACTGTCTTTGTGTTTATTTGAATTTTTTTACACACTAACAAACATATACAGTTAAAACATAATAATAAAAAAAAAAAAAAAAAAAAAAAAAAAAAATAATAATAATAATAAACTATAGGTACCTTCAATGCGCACCACATATTTAACCCTCTCTATATGTAATATGATGTGATTGTAATTTAATTTAATATTAAAAACATAACTTTTATGCCATTTAAAAGAAGACGTTTCAAATAAACTGCTAATATTATTTAAAAAATGTTTTACAACATACGGAAAGAAGTTGCCCGGCGCATACAACAGTATTACATATATAATTATTATTATAATTTTCTTTTTAATACCTACAGACACGAGTGTTTCATCCTTTTGGGAATCATTGGTGTAGGGAGTCAGGATTACTGTCGATTGGGAGATTCGAATCCGTCAACAAAGCCATCTCTGACTCCATTAGAAAGGGAGAAACCGCTCGACCAATGTAAACTGCATTGAGAAAATAGTTCAAACTGTCGTGAGAAAATAGTTTGTAAGATTATGGATACAAAGCGTAAATGTCTTTCAAGAATGCCGAAAGTGAATATGTAATTTCAACATCAAGATCTGCGCACGTAGTCTTATGTGACCAATATTTCATTTCAACGTGAAGTGCTGAACAATAAGAACCCTGCTCATATACATATATATCCATCTATCTATCTATATATCTATAAAAGTGAACGTGTCTGTGTGTCTGTGTACATTTTCCTTCGCAATAACTGTGTCAATTTTTAGTCTACAGACTCGAAATTTGATATCCAGGGTACTGAGATTTGGAAAAATCTATGTGATCGGTTTTCGTCCAGAAATTTGGCTGTTAATAGGTCAAAGTTCAACGATTTGACCTTTGAGAACTCTACCAAACTCCTCCAATAATTTTGTGTCTAAACACTTGAAATTTTAGATATAGGTTCATTGGACATAGATCTAATGTAATAACTCGATTTGAGCCCAAAACAATAAATGTTAAGGGGTCATAATAGGGGTCAAAGTTTTAAAAAATTGAGCGTTTTTTTTTTTTTTTTTTTTTAGCTCAGCATACACCTCGAAACACCCAGGCAACGCCGGACCGAAATGCTAGTATATCTATAAAAGTTAAAATGTCTGTCTGGGTACATTTCCCTACTAAATAACTCTGTCAATTTTCGATCTACAGACTCGAGTTTTAACATAAAGGGTATTGAGATTTGGGAAAATCTTTTAAATTGGTTTTCAGCCAGGAATATGGCTGTCGAGTGGTCAAAGTTCAACGATTTGACCTTTGAAAACTCTACCAAACTCCTACGTAAATTTTGGGTCTAAACACTTGAGATTTTCAATGTAGGTTACTTGGACATGGATCAAACTTTATAATTTGATTTGAGCCCCCAACATAAATGCTACGGGGCCATAATTGGGGTCAAAGTGAAAAAAAGTTGACCTCTGCGGTCTCTACCAAATTACTCAGCCAATTTCTCGTCCTAGCATTTGAAATTTTACAAAAAGTCTATTAAGACAGAGGGCAAGCTTTTTAATCGGTTTTTGGCCGAAACGTTTGCTGCCAAGGGGTCAAAGTTCAATAGATTTGACCTTTGCAATCTCTAGAAAACTATTCAGCCAATTTTGGGTTTAAACATTTGAAATTTTACATAAATGGTATTCAGCCATGCAGCAAGCTTTTTCATCAGTTTTTGTGCTAAAGTTTGACTGCCAAAAGGTCAAAGTTGAAAGAGTTGACCTTTGAAGATTCTACCAAACTCCTCCACCAATTTGGGGTCTAAACACTTAAAATTTAAATATAGGTAACTTGGACATGGGTCAAACATTGTTTTTGGAGTTGAAACCAAAACAATAGATGTTAAGTGGTCAAAATTAGGGTCAAAGTTAAATAAATTGACCTCTGCTGTCTCTACGAAATTACACAGACAATTTTTGGTCTAAACATTTGAAATTTTACATAAAAGTATATTTACACATAGGACAAGTTATGAACAGTACAAAGGGATCGAGCAAAGCTGGTCAGAAATGCAAGTAGTAAATAAGGTTGGTGTTGAGAGAAATAGTAAATTAATAGCCAATAATTTTGGGTTTGAGATTAATACTGTATTAAAAGTAATTAACTTTAGAGTTTAGAGTAATAGTAAATAAGTAGCAAATAATTTTGGGTTTGAGGTTAATAGTGAATAATGAGTAAATAAGTTTGGATTTGAGAACAATAATAAATTAATAGCAAATGATTTTGGATTTGAGATTAATACTGAATTAAAAGTAATTAACTTTAGAGTTTAGAGTAATAGTAAATAAGTAGCAAATAATTTTGGGTTTGAGGTTAATAGTGAATAATGAGTAAATAAGTTTGGATTTGAGAACAATAATAAATTAATAGCAAATGATTTTGGATTTGAAATTTGAAATCGCAAATGATTTTGGATTAGTGAATTAATAGCAAATAAGTTTGGAGTTGAAAAAATAATAAATTAATAGCAAATAATTTTGGGTTTGAGATTAATAGTGAATTCTTCGTAAATAAGTTTGGAGTTGAGAACAATAGTAAATTATTAGCAAACATATTTTGGTTTGAGATTAATAGTGAATTAATATTTAATAAGTGTGGAGTTGAGAACAATAGTAAATTAATAACAAATAAATTTGGGCTTGAGATTAATAGTGAATTGTTAGTAAAATATTTGGAGTTGAAAAAATAGTAAATTTGCATGGAATAATTTTGCGTTTGAGATTAATAGTGGATTAATAGTAAATAGGTTTGAAGTTGAGAGCAATTATAAATTATTAGCAAATAATTTTGAGTTGTGATTATTAGTGAATTAATAGTAAATAAGTTTGGATTTAAGAATAACAGTAAATTAGTAGCAAATAATTTCGGGATTGAGATTAATAATAAATTAATCTATCTATTATAATTATTAAAGTAATATTGTCTGTGTGTGTGCACACATTTCCCTAGCAAACTACTCTGTCAATTTTTAGTCTACGGACTCAAGATTTAAGAAAAGGGCTATTGAGATTTGGGAAAATCTTTTAAATCGGTTTTTGGCCAGAAATTTGGCTGCCGAGGGGTCAAAGTTCATTTATTTGAGCTTTGAAGACTTTACCAAACTCCTCCGCCAATTTTTGGTCTAAACACTAGAAATTTTAAATGTAGGTTACCTGTACATGAATACAAACTTTGTAATGTATATATACATATGCATATAAAATTATTAACAGTACATAGGGCCCAAGCAAAGCCGGGCTGAACTGCTAGTATATCTATAAAAGTGAAAATGTCTGTGTGTGTGGGGGGTGTCGTAGCATATATATATATATATATATATATATATATATATATATATATATATATATATATATATGTCATAACAACTGCATCTTTGGCGATGCGTTTGTCCATCCCGCTATCAAGAGACAGTTTTCTGGGAGAAGGGAGAGGAGAGGACAACAGAGATCTGATGCTGAAGGACATGAAACAACGCAGAAAGCAGCGCTAAAAGGTTGCAGACCTCAGCACACCATCCTCTTTCCTCATGCAGCAAAGACTACCATTCGCGAATAGGGCGCCAGAGCCCCACTCGAAGATGTCTAAAGACAATCCAGCGAAACACCGAGGTGCATGCCATTATCTTTCGAGATAGAAGATAGTCTACTATATATATATATATATATATATATATATATATATATATATATATCAGTGGCGACTCTAGCCTATTATTGCTTGTCGTGCCCCCCCCCCGCCCTTTGTCAACTTTAGTTCCCAATCCGTGGTCCGTGGACCCAAATAAGTAATCATAGTTGCTATTGCGTGATTCTCCATGGCATAGCACAGATTGACTAACGTACCTTGCATGGTGTTTGTTTTTGTTTTTTTGTGAACAATCAAGATACTATATAATTTGTGGTCTTGTTGATACAGTAGATAAGATATTATTCCCTTTCAAAATTATAGAAGAAAAGAGATATTCATTACTATGAGTAGAAAAATATGTTTATTAGAATAAAGAAATTGATGACAATGACAACTAACCAGGTTAGCAATAGATACAAAGAATTCGTAAATAAAGTCCGTGGTAAAATTGAATGTAGTGAAGCGACTGAAATATTTCGGCAACTGAAGTAATTTTCTCCAAAAACGGCGATTAAATTTTCCCATAGAATAAAAGGTAATATTGATGAATAAAGTTGCGTTTAAATAGCTGTGAAATGATGGATGCAGCAAGAAAAGTTACATACAGGGTTTTTATGAAAAAAAATTACAAAGTATTTACGTATCACTACGGAATTCTACGAAAGTTTATTTATTGGATTGACGGGTTTCTTAGTATTAATATAAAATGACTTAAAACCCGTATTTTTCGTAGATTTCTATTATTAAAAATTCACGAAAAAAAAAAAAAAAATTCCTCAAAAAAACAAATTCACTTTTATTCAAAACCTGTTCTTTATTAATTAATGAAACAATAACTTCATCACTGATATTTATTTACAATCTGATATACACGCGTGGTTATGTTTACACAGAACTATTCGTGCTACTACATATTGCAACAGTAGTAGTAATCGTTCTTCATGTGTTTATGCGTATGTATGTGTCTAGAGATCTCTCTCTCCCCCCTCTCTCTCTCTCGGTCCCTCATCCTCTTCCTAAAACAGACATAAGCAGGCTCGATCGTGCTAAATATTTTAGGCACTATAAGTGGGCTTCACTTTGCGGGTGATTACAGAAAAATCTGGATTTCTCTAACATTATGATTATTACGAGTAAAGGTTTGGCTTGGCACGAATTACGGACGTTCAACATCATAGCCGCTGTCATGGAGTTTTCAATGAATCTGGCGGTGGCCGGACAAAGACAACCCGTTTAAAACAGCATCCTTGTATTATTCCCAGATATATTTATGAATTTTTTGCTACTTAGTTATCGAAACTTGAATAGATATGTAATTTAATTGAGATCAGACTAAGTATGTTTGCTTGAAATTAATGGATGATTTTTTAATCCATTTTGAATAACATTAACCGAATTATTGGTCGTGCCGGGCACGAGTGGCACTAGTCCCATCTCCGCCCCTGATATATATACTTCATTTACTCACATAAAATTAATATACGAAAGTATAGATTTATGCGTAAACTTTAAGTATTTATTTCAAAAGTGCTCAATACGTAAGTAGAGCTAGTTAGTAATTTATAAATTATATATGTTATATAATTTTATAAATTACTAAATTACTATATATATATATAGTAATTTAGTAATTTATAAATTATATATGTTATATAATTTTATAAATTACTAAATTACTATATATATATATATATATATAGCTTTCTTTTATCTATACTTCTATAAATCTTTTTTGTGTGTGTATTGATATTCAGATTAAAAATCCTTTTTCTATTTATTTAAAAAGAAAATACAACTTTCTTATATATATTGGTCGTGGAATTGCATTCACTAGCAAAAGATCTAGCTAATTTGTATAATTTTTAAACATTCATTTTAACCCATGCGAAACTTTATATTTAGATTTTAGCCCGGGAAAATCCGTACAAAAGTGTGAAAATTTAAAAAATAAATGAAATTTACCAGGTGAATGTCGAGCGATGGCATTACGAATATGCATGCATAACGTAGTAGCCATGGGTTCATGTTTTAATTTTTAGCCTCACAGCAAACATGTCTTCATAGCTCAGTCATTAACGGCAGAGGCAAAAAATAGATCGTAAGTTAAATATTTTGGTTTCGATTCTTGGTGGTGGCGCACGAGTCATTTTTAACTTTATAAATCACTAGCATGGGTGTCTGGCGTTGCCCGGGTGTGTGCAGGTGCATGGTGAGAAAAAAAAGTCAATTTTTTTAAATTGGGCCTCTATTATGACCCCTTAAAATTTATTGTTTTGGGCTCAAATCGAAATAGATTGCTATTACTACCACAATGCAAGGTATCATAATTAGCATATTTGATACTATTTTTAGCATTATTAATATTATTGTTATTGTCATTTTTTGCTACAGTCACTACAGTTGTCATGATTAATAGGGCCTGTAGAAGTAACCTTATTTATCTCACGATTATTATCAAGAGTATTAAGTTTCATGTAACCTTCTCTAGGTTAACTTCTTTATTAAAATAGTCATCTGGATTTACATCAGATTTTCATTTTAGTATCGTTAGGATGATTACTCATATAATTTAATTAGTCGTTGGTTCATATAATATATTAGCTGAGAGGAAATTTGTTTTTTCTTAATTCTCTTCGTTCAAAAGTATTCACTCGACTACACTGTGAATAGTAATATTTCAACATTAGCCTCAAATTCTTGGCATAATTATATATCCCGTCCAGTAATAATAAAGGAATTGCTATGCTTTGAGAATCCAGATTTACAACTATCTTTTTTATTTCAAATTCTACTCTTATTAATGTCAACCTATAATTAGTTTTGATTACTAGCAACTTTATTTTACTTCTTTCGATTTCGTTAGAATAAATAATATGAGATTCTAATTTCTTGATTTCCTTCTTTGTAAGATCTAACTGTTTATTTCTGACCTCGAACTCAATAAATTCCCCACACGTAAATGCTTTAATCCCTTTCTTTCTCCCCCTTCCCATTTTTCTTTTTCTTTAGCCCAACCCGTCTCCTGTGACCACTCCTTCCTCCACATATCTTGACCGCTGCAGTCGACCTAATTTCTGAAAGATGATAAGCATTATTTCACTCAGTACAGGAGAAGTGAGGCTGGCAACTTTCATCCCTAACTTGTACTTGAAACCCTGCGTTTATTCGAATTGATAAATGGAGCCTCGCGAATTGTACGACAACCAAAAGAATCGCTGTTATAAAGTGTGATCTTCCCTTCTTTTACGCAACAAGAACGACTTGTTTTTCGACCGGGTTGTGACTTGGAATGAAAAGTGGGTTCTTTACGACAACCAGCGTGGTTAGCCACCGACGAAGCTCCAAGACACTTCCCAAAGCCAGAGTTGCACCAAAAGAAGGTTATGCTGACTGTTTAGTGGTTTGCAACTGGCCTAATCCATTACGGCGGGAAAGTACTGTTAACAAATAGATGAAATGCATAAAAAAAAACTGAACGTTGCTAAACTGCAGAAGTTGAACGAATTGAGAAACGAAACTCAAATCATTCGCCATATTCTCCAGACATCTCACCTACTGACTACCACTTTTTCGAGCATCTCGACAACTTTCTGCGTGAGAAATGCTTCAAAAACCTAAGCAATACCAAAAAACGCCTTCAACAACTTCATCGCCACCAGAACACAAGATTTTTACGTTACTGGCATAAATACACTTGCTTTTACGTTGGCAAAAGTGTGTCGATTCTGATGGTGCTTATTTCGATCAATAATTTGTTGTTTAAGCCGAGATATGTTCATCTAAATTTAAAAGTTAAAAACTGCAAGCACTTCCTTGCCAACCTGATATAAAATTAACAGTAGGTTCTCTACAGTGCAATGTAAACTACAATGTATTGCAGACTAACCATTGCGAAGAGGCATGTGAAGCTTTCTCCTGATGCACCACTGTTGGTCCCAAACTAGAGCAGGCAATCAGTCGATTTGATTGAAAAAAAAGGACGATTTCAACGATTTCGGTAGCAAAGGTTAAACATTTGTTGGTCCTCATTTAATTTTCAGCAACGTCGGGTCTCCCTGCTAGTCACTATATATGTATATATAATGACACTCGAGATGAGAACAGTAGTCTAAAGAATACACGTTATACGAACGATCAATCTTCATCTAAAAAGGCAACGGCATATACGTATTTTCCGATAACATTTTTAAGCACAATATATATAACAATACAAGCATCTAAGGTATCCCCCACCAGAAATATTAACATAGCTAATTAGTCAATTTGGAGGAGGAAAATTAATGTTTTAATTTATATATATATATACTAGCTTTACCCTGCCACGCGTTGCAGTAGCTCAATTTGGTGCAATGTAAAAGTCTAATAAAAAGAGAAAATGCATGTTTCTTATATTCTTAGTACAGCAATCCTCTCCAAAGTGAAAAAGAAGGCGAAAATGAAAAAAAAAAAAAAAAAAAATGGTACTCTTGCAGAATTTGATCTGGATCCTCGAGAGTTTCTGTCAATCATGGTTTGGGTTCGATCAACAATCAGTGGATGAAGCCGAACGTAGCAAACATGTTGAAACACTAAATGTTTTGTTTTGTTTTTTGTTTTCTGTATACAAAAATGTGAGTTAGTAATTAATATTTGAGTGGAGGGGGGGGTTACTATATACATATTCGAAAAAGTTGTCCCAAAACAAATAAATGAAAGCAAAGGTAAGGTAAGTTATGCTTCTAACTAACTGGATAATTGTTTAGTGTTTTTATGTAATGTAAAATGTTTAATCGGCTCGAAAAACAGAAATGGTTGCAGACTCTGTTGAATACGTTAAGTTTGGGAAAGTAAGTTGAAAACTAAAAACTATACAAAACAGTGTCAGAAACTAACCGAATATATGTTACCATGGCATAGGCTGGCATAATCGAGTTTCTGACAGTATTTTGTATAGCTTTTTAGTTTTAACTCACTTTCTCTAACCTAAACTAATCAAGTGTCCGCCACCATTTGTATCTTTCAAATACACCGATAAACACTGTTTTTAAAGCCGACTAAACGTTACATTAAATGAAAAGGGTTTATACTACTAAACACAGATACAAAGAAGTTGTCAAAAAATAAATATATAACAAATAAATTTTATCAAAGGCAAGAAAAGTAAATGTTCTACCTAACTGGATAAAATTTTAGTGTTTTTATGTAATGTATAATTGGTTCAAAAACATTCAATGTTTATCGGTATATTCGAAAAATACAAATGGCGGCAGACTGTATCGAACATGTTAAGTTTGGAGAAATTTTGGGAAAATGAGTTTAAACTAAAAAACTGTACAAAATACTGCTAGGAACTCACTCAATATATGTTATCGTGACGTAGGCTGGCATATAATCGGTGATTTTAAACTTTTGCTCGATACAGGTGACAACTTTTAAGAGTCCCTTTTAATGATTACCTGGTTTGAGGATATTTGTACAACTAAACGGCAAATCTGCCCCCGAAAATC
Organism: Euprymna scolopes; assembly: GCF_053919585.1. NCBI lineage: Eukaryota > Metazoa > Mollusca > Cephalopoda > Sepiida > Sepiolidae > Euprymna > Euprymna scolopes. The sequence continues at coordinate 73,274,470 of NC_136495.1, read as the reverse complement.
CGGTATTATTTTACTTTAAGGCCCGTTTCACGTTCGTATATAACGAAATATTTTATTGTAGATTTTGGTGTGCTAAAAACGAATCTGCAAATCGTTTCGGTGGCAAAAAGAAAGTTTTCATGATATTCATGAAATTACTTTTTCGAAAAGTGGGTGATCACTTTTCAATGTAAATTTAACTTAGAATTAGCACTCACTTTCTGGCCAACTGAGAGAGAGGCATTTTTCTGTGTGTTTCTTGGCTAAAAAGTTTTTTGTTTGATTTCTTTTGCATGGTAATAACCCCTGAAGTCTGGGACTATTTTCCATTTCACAGCCGTAGCCTTTGTTTATGCTATGCGTGAGCATAAACGAAAGCTGTTTAGCCAATAAACATGGGAAAAAATCCCCCCTCTCTCAGGTGGCTAGAAAGTGGGTGCTCATTTTAAGTTAAATTTATATGGAAAAGTGATCGCCCACTTTTCGAAAAAGTAATTTCTTCATATCATAAAAAACTATTTTTTTGCAACGGAAACGGTTTGCAGATTCGTTTTTAGCACACCGAAATCTACAAAAAAAAAAAAAAAAAATTTGTTATACACAGCCCCTAATGGAAAATTATATAAGAAATCAGGTGGAAAATAGTTTTCACTAAAAACAGCAAATAAATTTGATAGAAAAAATGGATGCTATTCTTTTTTTTATTTTTCTGTGTGTTTCTTGGCTAACAATTTTTTTGTTTGATTTCTTTTGCATGGTAATAACATCTGAACTCTGGGACTATATTCCATTTCAGACGTAGCCTTTGTTTAGGCTACGCGTGAGCATAAACGAAGGCTGTTAAATATGTACTCGCGTACCAAACTGCCTTTTCAAAAAACCTTTAAGCCAATAAACACGGAAATAAATGCCCCTTCCTCAGGTGGCCAGAAAGTGGGTGCTCATTTTAAGTTAAATTTAGATGGAAAAGTGATGACCCACTTTTCGAAAAAAATTTCTTCATATCATGAAAACTATTTTTGGTACTCCTTGGGCGTTGAGTTTCATGGCGACCCGCAGAATTATTTGATGGTCGTTCCCTTAGTCTTCCCCTTAGTCAAGGCTAACACATGCGCACATAACATTTTTTATTTATTTACTTATGTGGCGGAGTTATACAACCATCACCCCAATGCGAATTTCTATACTGATAGGTTTTTTTAAATTTTTTCACTGGATTATTATTGATTGAACACTAACCAGATTATGAAAAACAATTGAAAAAAAAAAATCATTTGAACATTTGAAAGAGGTGCTCACTTTTTAGTTACCACGTTCTGGTAAATCGGTCACCCATTTTTTTTTTTTTTTTCTAAATACGGAAGTGTTTTCGGAAGATATAAAATGGTCTCATGTTGACGAAGCAATGTATCGGGAGGCGTACAGGATGGAAAATTATTGGTAAATTTTTAGATTAGGTCCACCTCCACAATTTTCTTTTAAATGACGTTTGTTTATGGCGCACGCGCGTAAAAAGATGGCCGCCAAAGAATACAATGCATAATACAACTTTTTATATCTTGATAACTACTTATTTCTGCAAAATTTCAATGCGATTTTCGTATTCAGCATAGTCGAAAACGTTTAAAAGTCGTCATTTAAAAGAAAATTGTGGCGGTAGACCTAATCTAAAAAATATCAAATTATTAAACATTTCTCCAGCATGTTAGTGAAATTTATAATACTTAAAAAAAAATTAAAAGTTTTGAAAAAAACAAAACAAAAAACCTCACCTTTCATAAAAACAGATAAATTATTGTAAAGAAACACCCACAAACTCACCTTTCATAAAAACAAATTATTTAAAAAAAATAAAAAAACACCCACAAACTGACTTTTAACTAAATAAGTAAAAAAAAAATAAAAAAATAAAAAACTCGAAACTTTATTTTCATAAAAACAATAAAAAAAAGTCATGTTCATTCTATTATTTTTCTTTGAGAAACAAATATATTTCTGACTTACAAATGCGGTAGAGGCTCATATCATTTTTACTTTCTATGGTTTTGATATACCCGCGTTTTTATTGGTTACAAAATGGGTGACTGATTTATCAGAACGTTGTAACTAAAAAGTTAGCACCACTTTCAAATGTCGAAATAATGATTTCTTTTTTCAATTTTTTTTTTTTCATAATCTGGTTAATTAGTGTCCAATCAATAATAATCCAGTGAAAAAAAATTCAAAAAACCTTTAAGTATAGAAAATAGAAATTACGCATGGGGGTGATGGGTGTACAACTCTGCCACTTACGTTGCCTTTCGCACTTTAACAAACATTATTTACGTTGGCTTAACTCTTTTCATAAATAATTTTAAAAAAAGTAACTGAACCATTTATTGATAATTTGTCACGTGTACAAACATTTATTTACTTATTTACGTTTACGTTACGTCATGAATAAAAAAAAAGTTTTACTCTTTAAGAATAATAAAAGGAAAAAGGTACTAATGCAGAGATTGATCTGAACGTAAATAATAACGTTATTATTTAAAAGGCCATTCTTAACATGGGGAGGAGAGGGTGTTTTGTACCTATTCTATACTTCAACCTTACGATTGAATAAACAGACATATCATAAAACTTTAATTAAACTTGGAAATACGATTTAAAAAATAGCGCGGATCACTCTCTGCACTGGCACCGGAAAAAGTTACTAAACATTTATTAATAACTAGCGGGGGTACCCGGCGTTGCCCGAGTGTTTGTTTCCGGGACGGGGGGGGGAGTTTTAAAAAATGTTATGATAGGTAAGTAGGAAGGATCAAACCCGGAGTCATGAGTAAAAGTAGGAAAATAAAGTGTGACAAAAAAAAAAAAAAAAAAACCATCTGCAACGTTAACAGTTCGGCCACCAAGAAAAGTCCATTCCAGTTGTTTAGAAAAAAACAAACAAAACAAAACAAAAAACGACTACGGTAGGTCGGCGCGAACGTGAAAATATAATGTGAATTGTCCAGCACGCTAACCACTACGCCACAGAGCACTGCAGCTTAGTTTAGTGATTTTAAATAACTTCACATGAAAGAACTACGAAGCCAAACCGGTGTTCTCTTCTCAACTGTTCCTTGTGAACGATCCCCAAACGGTGTTAAGTGGTGCCAGGGGGAGGAGGAATTTATTAGAGAGAAAATACTTTACCACTTCCATTAATCTTAACCGATTTTGGCCGTGACTTCTCAGCAGAAAAAGTATAGAAATCTAAGATTATCGAGGAATTTGAGAAATAATAAGCCGATAACACACCTCAGATATTGTTCTGCCGTTTGTGCATATTATATTTGCATGAAATATCTTGATTTTGAATCCTATTAATGTCAAAATCAGACGGGAAAAAATGAGTTTATTTTATTTATATAGAGATATAGAGAAGAGAAGAGAAGAGAAGATTACTTACGTTGGCTTAATTCTTTTCATGGAGGCCAGGGGAATAGTTGTCCGAAACGTCGTGAAACAACAACTAATAAAGATGAGAATAATAGTCCGCAATAAATAAAAATGGTGCTAATGCAGAGAGTGATCTGCGCTATTTTTTAAATCGTATTTCCACGTTTAATTAAAGGTTTATGATATTTTTTTAAAATTCAATTGTAAGGTTAAAGTACCGAATAGGTACAAAACACCCTCCCCTCTCCATGTTAAGAATGGCTTTTTAAATAATAACGTTATTATTTCAGTACGGATCACTCTCTGCATGAGTACCATAAAAATTAATATAAATAATACTCATCTCAATAAGTGAAAGGCTCATTTATACCGGAAATGAAATGGCGGACAGTCTCGCAGTTACGAAAAATATTTTTATTTTATTTAATATTTTTATAATTCATAATGTTAAATTATTTTAATAACATGTAAACATTCCTTGACTCTAAAGATGGTTGTCTGAAAATTTCAAATAAATTGGTAATGCAGAAATATGGTTTTATCGACTCTGAACGAACCAAGAATTACATTTTTATATATATAGATAATTCACACTCGAGAAGAAATATTTACGGCACTGATTCGTTGCTTGATGGCTAGCGCTGCCGACTGTTACTGTGACGGTTGTAGGTTCGATCCACGGTTGGGAAAAGGTGTATGTCTACCTGCACTGATGAGTTGTGATACAATGAAACATTACTGTATGTGGATGACAAATTAAAGCCCCCCCCCCCAATTTGGGTTGAGCACTTTGTAAATATATTTTCACTTGACGCGTATTTAAGGAATTAAGCGAAGCCCACTATTTATTTGTTTGTAAACAAATGATGGTTTGAGCACTTTCTGCGACGGCGGGTGTGGATTTAATACACACTCGAGGAGAAATATTTATTGCACTGATTCGTGCTTCTGATGGTTAGAGCTGCCAACTGTCACAGTAACGGTTGAAGGTTCGATCCACGGTTGGGGAAAGGTGTATGTCTAGCCCCATAAATGATACAACGAAACAGTACTGTATGTGGATAACAAATATATATAGTTATGTATATATAACTAGTAGGCGCTCAGCATTTCCCGGTCATGAAATATGCTTAAATATATTTAATTTATGCAAATTCCGTAATTATTATTGTAGAGTAAATCCTTCACAGATTATTCATCCCATTTTGCATTGCATCTTCCGGTAACAGTTTAAACAACTGCAACTGCATATTTTTCCCGATAAAATTTTAAATACAGAAGAAACAGATAAAAATAAAGGGACTCCCGAAATGTTGTCGAAATCGTCCCTCCCTCTTCTTCGAGTTGGTAGAGTAGATGTTAAAGTAGATAAAACTAACTGACAGTCTCATAAAGCCATAAACCCAAACATTATCTCCTCTTTTCTGGGGAGGGATTTGTTTTTTACATGGAGGTCACCACTTACCAAGGCCCGGAAGCCACTCGGGAATAAGGGTTATTGCGTGTGTAGTAATCAATGGAATAATATCGTAGTAATCGTTAGTAATGGAGATTTGATGAAGTGTCATTACTTAAGGGGGCGGTTCATCAGGAATTTGTTTATGTTGGACTTGAAGACATCCAAGTTGTAGTCAGGTGGGAAACAGGCAAACAGAAGAGAGTTCTACAGGCGTGCACTTCTAAGAAAGAAGCTTTGTTCATGGAATCTATGCTTCGATTTAGGCGCAAAGAGTGGGGAAAATTAATGACAGCAGTTTCAGCTAGACGGGTGTTTTTCGTGACAGATTGCCGAGGGGGGACCAGAGATTAGAGCTCGGACAAGCACTTGCCATGGAAATAATGATAAAACAAAGACATGCTCGCAACGTCTCTTCTGTGGGAGAGCGGTTGCAGGGCAGAGAAAAGGGCATCTCCCATTAAGGCACGAAGTCTATTTTGTACTCTGTCAAGGCAGGATATGCTGTTTTTAAGCAGCTCCTGCCCAGATGTGAAAGTAGATAAAACTAATTGACAGTTTCATAAAGCCATCAACCCAAGCATTATCTCCTCTTTTCTCGGAAGGGATATCTTAATTGCCTGTCGTCTTAATTGTCGGTCATCATTTTTTTTTTATCCAGTTCGATGCAACGTAATCGTTATTCTTGTTCAACATTATCGTTACATTTTAATACCGTAACCCAACATGTTGCGCTTGAGATAGTCACCAAGGAACATACACACACAAAAAAAAGAAATTCGACTCAGCTTTCCGGTTAAAATGAAATTCATTTATTCATAGTTCTTTAAAAATAACACATTCCTTTACATTTTAAACATCTCTTATGCCGTCTGCCATGTAGTTAACAGTCTATCGCCACCAGGGGCCACGCAATTTCTTCTTTGATCCTCTCATGTCCGTAGTGCATTTTTCTCTCTTTTTTCTTTCTCTTCTCTTCCTCCGCTCTGACGTCACATTGAGCACTGGCATATGTGTTATGCGGCTGCTGCTACCAACGCTTGCGGCTCTGTTACACCGAGATGCTTCTTTTTAACGAACAGTTATACTATTAAACAGTTAAACTGACCTTGTGTCTAACTTTGCTTTTGCTTTTATATGGAGGTAGGTTAACGCTAAAAAATACACGGACAGTTGAATTAAATGAAAAAAGGATGGGCGAGTTAATGTATTCATTCGTATATAATAAGCCCTACCTTCCTGCGTTGATTTTAAGGCGATCTATTATATCGCGCTATAAATAGTCACGAATAAAAGCTAACCTAAGTAATTTTGAATTGGGAACGAAGTGTCATCTATATATCTATAAAAGTGAAATTATCTGCGTGTGTCTGTGTGTGTGTGCGCGCGCGCGTGTGTGTGTGTACATAACAACTCTGTCAATTTTCAGTCTACAGACTCGAGATTTGACATAAGGGTATTGAGATTTGGGAAAAATCGTTTTAATCGGTTTTCGGCCAGAAATTTGGCTGTCAAGGGGTCAAAGTTCAACGATCAAAATTGTAACCAAAGTGTTTTTTAAAAATTGACCTCTGCGGTCTCTACCAAATTACTCAGCCAATTTTTGGTCTAAAGATTTTAAATTTTACATAAAGTGTAATCAGGCGGACCTAGGGCAAGCTTTTTAATCGTTTTCTTGGCCGAAAATTTGGCTGCCAATGGAGCAAAGCTCAAAAGATTTTACCTTTGCGGTCTCTAGCAAACTATTCAGCCAATTTTGTGCCTAAATATTTGAAATTTTGCATAAAGGGTATTCAAACATGCAGCAAGCTTTTTAATCAGCTTTTGTGCGAAAATTTGGCTGCCAATAGGTCAAAGCTCAAAAGATTTTACCTTTGCGGTCTCTAGCAAACTATTCAGCCAATTTTGGGTCTAAACATTTGAAATTTTGCATAAAGGGTATTCAGACATGCAGTGAGCTTTATAATTAGTTTTTGGGCGATTATTTGGCTGCCAAGAGATCAAAGTTGAAAGAGTTGACCTTTGCAAACTCTACCAAATCCTCCGCTAATTTTGAGTGTAAGCACTTGAAATTTTAGATGTAGTTTACCTGGACATGAGTCAAACATTTTATGTACATATACATATGCACATAAAGTTATGAATCATACATAGGGCCCGAGCAAAGCCGGGCTGAACTGCTAGTTTCAATTATAAAGATGGAGCGGCGGGGGATCTAGTCCAGGTGTGGCCAACCTTTTTATTTCGATGTGCCATACAAACATCCACTTTTCTGTCTTTCAAAATGTGTCGTAATATGAACATATTTTGAAGTTATAATAACTTTGTTATTCAACAAACATATCAACAAACATATCAACAAACATATAAACAGACATTGCCCAATTTATTAAAAAAAAATGACAGCTGTAGCTTTTGTAAAGAAAAGAATTTAATACAAATTTTTTTAATTCCTGTTGATCGCTTTAATCATTTTAGAAAGTACCAGAAGGGAGACCCGACATTGCCCCGGAGTGAAGGTTAACGAATGTTTCTCCCTCCCATATTTTTATTGTCATCGAAACCGGTGAAATCGCTATTTTTTCAATCAAATGAATTGATTGCCTGATCTACTTAGGGACCCATCGCAGTGCACTGAGACAAAGCTTCACAAACCTCTCTTTGCAGCATGAGCGGAACAGACCACTGCCACTGTGCAGTATTCCAAAGTCGAGTAGCACAGCGCCAAAGCTGGGAGGTGTAGCGTCTGTGCCTCGGCTCCGCAAGAACTATTAGCCAGAATTGTGAGCAGGTTGTTATGCATTGATAGTTTTTTGCGGAGCGTCTTGAGGTAGGTTCTGCATGTAAAAAAAAAAAAAATATTACTAATGAAGATGTTGTATCTTTCTGAATCCGAAACTATACGTAACAGAGCGCGAACGCACGTATACAAATACCAAGCCATGGGCGAAGTGGCGTCAGGGTCGGGGGGAAAAAAACTATAAAAAGAACGTGTGCACAGACAGATGGCCATGTTCGAGAGAGTAGAGATGCGGGAGAAGGAGCACGATCATATTTTATCCAGGAAAGTACCCCAAAATAAATGTCGTTGTTGCAACGTGAAAAAAATTGAGTTGAGTTATCACTTATCTTCTGTTCCTTGCGACGTACTCTGCTACAACGTGTTGGGTCCTGTATGTCTAACACGTGAACTACGTTACACATATATCATTTATATTAATTATACTTTTCGGGGATTATACCTTTACTTATGTTGTATTGTACTTTCTTTTAATGTTAAATTCAGGTTACTATACAACTTATGTACTACTAACATGGAGACTCGGTGTTGCTCGGGATTGAATGATGATCAACGAATGTTTCCTATCTCTAAATTTTGATTGTCATCAAAATCGGTAAAATCGCCCATTTTTCAATCAAATCGATTGATTGCTTGCTCTAGTTGAGGACACATCATGGTGCACTGGTGGGAGGATTTACGCGCCTCCCCGCAGTGACTTAGTTCACGTAGTCTACATTGAACAGAACCTACTGTGGAATTTATAAAATTAATTTTTTTATATATAATGACTTGAAATAAAGTTTTAAATGCAAAATTCAAGTATTATATTTCAATTGTCCTCTAAACAGAAACATTCATTACGAATGCGTCCCTGTCATATGAAAGCACTTACTTTATGTGTTGATAAAACTTCTTAAGTGCATTTAGGATGTAACGCTGTATAAGGAAGGTCAAATCATCTGTTCCTTCTTTCATAGGATTTTCTCGATTATCGATACTTATCGAAGACATTCCAATACAAACCTATCTAACAACACTGCCAGATACATAAAGTACATTTGTGTTAAACTGCATAAAATCGCCCCAGTTGATGCGCAGCAAACTCACACACAAAGTTCCTTTAATATGAGTGTAGCTAGATAGATGGATAGATAGATAGAGATTTTTCAATCCTCAATACAAGGTACAATGTAGTATAGGTGCTGCTGTAATTATACTATCCTCCAGGCATTACCTCCTCCTTTTGCGGTAGGATACTCTAGTATATATTGTGGTATCATGAGGCTCTCCTCGTGATCTTATGAGTTGGAACTCTAGTTTTTGACAGATTCACCCACACCAGACAAGTTTGACCCTTAGTGGAATTAGGGCCACAACCTGGTAAATGGAATTCTGGTGAAAATCCAGGAAGTAACAACATCAGATTTTCGGTTTGTCTTTGTGTCTGTGTCCAGCAAGTAAGCGTCAGGCTTGAAACCATAAATCCATGAAATAAGGATAATAACATTGCTTCTTCTTCCTCCCTTCTTTTATTTTTTAATGGAAATCGCTCCAGACAAGGTCTGAAGCCGCTTGATGTAAGGAGATAAAAATAAAATGAAATAAATCAAGGATAAGTGTTTACAGATATCGATCTAGAAAGCAGCAATTTTTCTCGCTTTGTCAGAAACATCACTTATGGAACGTGACTAGACTAAAGGAGAAAACAAGAGAGGCCGCAAAAGTAAACACATGTGCAACCTCTGTTCCTTTTGTTATCATTAGCCAAACCTTCCCCAACTTCATATGCAATCGCTGAGCCTTGTCCTCAAGGTTTGGATCTTCAGGCTTGAACGTCTAACGAATGGCTACGCGCAACGGGGAAAACTTTAGGCAGACAAGATAATCGCGAGGCACGATTTTTGTTAGCTCTTTGAAAAAAAAAAAAAACACCGCCACCACGTAGAGAACTGGTTACACAGAACTGTCAGAATTATAGGAGAATGAGGAAAATAAGGATTTGGGGTTAAGATTAGGATTGTGGTTAGGGTTAGGGTTAGGGCTATGGTTAGGGTTGCATGACTCCTCATAGGCCCCACATATGTAACACACACATCTGATTAGGCATTCACAATAGAACATATATTAGAAAAAGAAAGAAAAAACTTGAATGCCTACTGGAGAGAACTTGAATGCCTACTAGACATTCTCCTATCTAAAGTCTCTCTATACAGAGGTTTGTCAGGACAACTTAGCATAAGGATACTTACCCTGCTAGTAAACCTTGACTAAATATTCAAAATCACATAGTATTCGCGGTTCAAACTCGGTATGGTTAACCCACACTAGCTTTTAGGGGTAATGGTGCACTTTCTCCAAGGAACAGAACGAAGCTGGATACTCCACCAACTAGATGAATTCTTTCCCTGAAATTTTGTAACATCAAAGTAAAAAATGTTCACTATAAGTTTATGCCGTCTTTTGTGATTTCTTTTTATACCGATTCCAAATGTCCGTTATGGATATGTGTGTGTGACGTATCTTCCCCCTCCTCCCACTTAGTGCCGTGTGTCTTCCGAGCTGACCTGCGGCTGCACTTTTAACAGTGTGGACACGCATATGTAAATGTCGAGCCGTTTGCGAAATGACGTCACGATAGGGAAAAGGAAAAAGCTATAAAAAGAACGTGTGCACAGACAAACGGGGACGTTTGAGAGGACAGAGTTCAGAGAGAAAGAGAAAAAATCACGTTTTATTCGGGATAAATTTCATTGTTGAAAAAAAAGGAGTTGAGTTATTACTTGTTTTATGTTGCTTGCGACGCACTTTGCTACAACGTGTTGGTCCCTGGTTGTCTACATGTTAACGCGTGCGTAAACGTGTATAACGTTACAAACTGGTGTCCTTTCTACCAACTCTTTCTGCAAGGAAATCTTTTTCATAAAACGCAATACTGGAAACGTGTTTTATTTTATGCAGTTGAATACACTCATTCGGAAACGCATCACTAAGTTCTTTTCGCTAGCCCTTCATCTCAGAAGGAGGGACTTTGCATATTGGTGGCTACATCTTAAAACACGTCTGTGCTCTCGCTCCCAAGAACAAACTCTCAACTCTCTTTTCAAATCTCACCCCCGAAAACAAAAACATGATCTCGCCAACTATCCCCAATTCTCATTCTCACGAATTGGGGCCCCACTGCAGGTATCTGTACTTGTGAACTTTTTTAACGTGACCTCATAACCTTTTGTCAGTCAATGCCAGCCATCTGCCTGTCAGCGGTCCGTTAGTTAAAAACTTATTTTGACATATACATCTATATATCTCTTGACTTAGATTTCTAATATTTTATACATCTACGAGCAAATTTCTGTTTGCTTGCCATGTAAGCCTCATTCTACAACATTTCTCTCTTTCTTCTAAAAAAAAACAATTCCAGAATATTTTCTTACGCCTCACTGCCAGAAAAAGATCAAACCCTATCCACATATACTTTTTCCTAATTTGATCAGTCTTTCACTAAGTCTGGAATTATCTACGGCCGTTCCATGGCATTCTCCATGTATGGGCATCAAACCATTTCACGATTGATGCCGGTTGTTCGGTAGATCCTTCTCTTGCCATACAACATCATAGGCTCCAGTCTTGCCTCTACCACAAAATATCCGAAACAACCCTCCACTTTTTGACGAACTTTCGTCTCATGGGCGGTCTGACCTCTCTCTCTCTCTCCCATGAGCATCGATAACGACTCCAGGCATACCATATATACTCGTACACATGCATCGATCCAACTGATCACGACAAAATCTTCCACACTCTAAGCACATAACGGGGGTCAAACAATATCTCAAGGGGCCAGCATCTAAAGTATCCCCACAAGAAATATTAACATAGCTAATTAGTCAATTTGGAGAAGGAAAATTAATGTTTTTCGATTTTTATACATATAACTAGCGGGCGCCCGGCGTTGCCCGGTCGTAAAATATGCTTAAATATATTTTAATTTATGCAGATTCCGTATAAGACAAATTCCCCGTTGATTATTATATTATATGAGTGTACCTAATATATATAGTTTAAACATCCAACGGACAACCGAAAACGCTAAAAAGCAAGATCGACAGTGTTAGGAGTATATAGATAGAAATAATGTTAAACGAGTCTTTATAATTAGTAAATGTTTTTTTTATATATAAATAAAACAGTAGATGTATGTATGTATGTAGGTCATGTCATGTGCTACTGGTACCATGTAACCCAGTACTACCTGCCTCATGGTCGGGTCACCGGCGACTAAACTGGTTCCCCCACCAGACTTGCTTGGTGAGGAGGGTGGCTAGTCTCTCTGAAGGATTAAAAAACAAGACCTTCCAAAGGGCGAATGAACTCTTTTTCTGGGTCAACGGCCAACTAGCACCGTGTATATTTGTGTGTGTATATGTGTATTGGGGTGGAGAGGGCCCCCGTAAACCGTGGTGAAGGCAACCTTTCTAGGAGAAGCAAATCTCTGATTTAAAAAAACCATAAAGCGGAAGACCATTACCCGCATTAAGCTGGTCTGCAGTTTAATTTGTTGCTGGCTATCTTGCTCTTGCTTGTTGCTGGATCTCAACATTTTGAACCGAGGGAGAGACTTAGCTGTCGTACAAAGCTAAGACTCTGTAACATCATCTTTGTATAGATACTCCCTCAGGCATTTGGGCTCATGGATTTTAAATGTCTGAGGGAGTGGCACTCGTCTGATAAGACGTTGCAATCATCATCCTCATGTATGTATGTATGTATACATGTGTCTGTCTCTTAAAATAATGGTCACATGCCACTAAAATTAACAGAAAAAGTAATCATACACGAAATATGGTTTATAACGAGTAAAATCTTTGTTTGAATGGATGAATAACGCGTACAGACATATACGGGCAAGTTGAATTGCAAACTATTTCAGTCGCGCCATCTATCGATGTAGCTATCGAGAGATAAGCAAGAAGGGTCCAATATTAAACAACCCAAAGAAATTAACTGAATTTGAGCATGCGCAAAAAGAAGTAAAAATATGTCGGCAAGTTGAAATGCAAACTATTCATTTCAACTTCTTTCTTTATGCAGATTCAGTATAAAGCCAATTCCCTGTTGATTATTATATCATATGAGTGTACCTAATATATATAGTCATGGTTTCAAAAGTTAAAAAAAAAAAATGAATTTGGTGCCATCAGCTGGAATCCAAACCAAAACATTTAGTTTTCCAGTTATATTCATTATTTAGCACATCAGTCTTCGTCATTACCGTCTGAGACAGATAAAATCCGCTAAAAATAAAGGGGTTTCAAGCTGTATATGCGCGCATGCTCAGAAGTTAGTCGATTTACTCCTGCTAAGACCGGCTGTTTTTTTTTTTTAACAATATTGACTTCTAAGCAGCTATTTTGATAGACTAAATACCAAATCGAAAGTGTTGCCGAGGTCCAAATACCCTATACATTAAGTTTCAAACGTGTAGATCTAATATCCAGAGAAGTTTAGTAAAGAGGTTTCGCACACACACACACACACACACACACACACACACACACACACACACACACACACACACACACACACACACACACACACACACAAAGTCATTTTTATATATAGAGATATATAATTCTTGTTATTATTATTATTGTTGTTATTATTATTATTATTATTATTATTTAAAGTTAAGAATATTTCGAGAATAAATTATAACGTAGTTTATATAAGATAGATTATATATATATACATATATATACATACATATATCTATATATATACATATATATATATATATATATATATATATATATATATATATATATATATATAAGTCCTCGCGCGAAAGAGCAGGACACAAAATGTTTTAAATAATAATAATAATAATAATAATAATAATAATAATAATAATAATAACAAAGACTTTCGCTCCCATATCCATTGCTGAGTATATTAAGAAGTTTGTTTAAAAAAAATTTAAATCGAAAAAGTGAACTTTTAATATCAATGCCAGTGCGAGGAAAAAGCTCAATTTTATATACATATATAGATAGATAGATAGATAGATAGATAGATTACAACAAGAAAATAATAAACGAGGCTTAACATTCCGCGAGTTTTCTACAAACCTGTAAATAATGCTGACTAAATCTAATTGTTCTACCAAACAGAATTATTTGCGAAGAATAATTATTTTATTTTTAGTTACAAGAGGTATTAAATGGCGTTAATAAGCCGCAAACTCCAACCAATCAAATCCATACATTTACAAATAAATGTAGAACAGGCTATAGATGAACACATCAAAAGAAAAGACGTACAGACAGAGAGGGGAAGTGAAAGTATGATTCACTCGTGTGGATATAATTAGAAATAAGAGCGTAAGAAAGCACTTAATATCAAAACAAATATATAACAAACTAGCCTATCCGTGGTCCTGCGTTGCCCGGAAATCTATAGTAACAAATAGATAAACATTCAAACCTTTTTTCTTTAAATAAACACGTACTTGCGACGAGCACCGTTTATATTCCTTACTAGCAGGGCGTCCCGGCCAGACGACAGGCGAAGGTGCCAAAAACAGGTTTAGAGTAATTACCGTTCCAAGTTCGACAACAGAAACTGACATAAAATAATTATTTACGCCCATATCGATATGTTCGTGTCTCATTTGTAGGGTAATAGATAATACCTACATGCGTAGATAACGATAAAAGTAAGTCATACCCATAAAACACTATAAAAATGAGGAAACAATTTTTGAAAAAATATTATAATGATTAATGCTGATACTATTCCGCTTGTTAAGCGTTGTTTGTGGGGAGATGTGGGTGAGCCTTAGTAATCAAGCAGGCCATCGTCGAGGTGATCATGGTCATCAACAGCAAGTGCGTGAATCAGGGCTTCATGCTCAGCAATAATGTCCACCATAAACTGTTTGTGGGAAGGTGGGATAAATTGTTAACAGAGCCTTAATATCCTCCAGCGTCTTAACATCCAGTTTAACAGATGCTGGGTATTTCTGGCGCACTATGTTGTTGCGAGGTCAAACACACGGCTGTCGTAAGATTTTGATCCCCCCTTCTGCAATTTGACATAGACAGGATTTTTTTGGTGTCAACATAAACAAAGATTTTACCATTTTTTGCTGCTGGGACCACCTTCAAAAATGGCAAAAGTGTGATCTAGGTCTGAAGCACTGTAACATTTACAAACCTATCTCTCTGCATGTTAACTATTGTGAACGATTTTGTATGACGACAGGTAAGGTCAGCATAGTTAGCTTGGGAATAAATCGCAGCACCTTTCCTTTTTCTTTTCTATGTTCCCAAAACCCCTATCACAAGGCAAATAGGAGTGGACAGGTAGCATAAAAATCACTCAATTGTGTTGAATCTACTTTTGTGTATTTTCCAGAGGCAACTTAGCACCATATCAATACTTTTATTTTGTCCATCACAGTTGTCACTAAAAAGACGCAATGTTTTGCTATTGTTTACAGAAGCGTCGATGTAAAGTTGCAGACAGCTAGCTATTACTGCAGTCCTTCTTTTAACCATAAAATACGTGGCGGCTTTTCCTGTTTGTATGTCATCTATACAAAAATTGTCCAAAGCTTACGTTTGTAGTATTCAACTTCTGGGTTTGACCTTGCAACAACAAAGTGCCCCAGAAAATTTTAATCGAAAAAGTGAACTTTTAATATCAATGCCAGTGCAAGGAAAAAATATTTAATTTATATATATATATATATATATATATATATATATATATATATATATATATATATATATATATATATATATATATGAAAATAATAAATGGGGCTTAACATTCCGCGAGTTTTCTACAAACCTGTAAATAATGCTGACTAAATCTGATTGTTCTACCGAACAGAATTATTTGCGAAGAATAATTATCTTATTTTTAGTTACAGGTGGCATTAAATGGCGTTAATAAGCCGCAAAGGCCAACCAATCAAATCCATACATTTACAAATACAGGTAGAACAGGCGATAGATGAACACATCAAAAGAAAAGACGTACAGACAGAGAGGGGGAGTGAAAGTATGATTCAGTTTTTTTTTTTGCTAATGGCCTGAGGCGCCTCTGCCAAAAAATACTGGTGGGTTGCATAGGCATCTTTTATAGGGTCAAAATACTTTGGAGTAGGCAATGTTTACTGCAAATGGAAACAATGAAGCAGCACACGGATACTAGTATTTTTTGCAGGTTTTAAAAAGATTATGGACCTCTTTATTACATCTAAATGCTGTTTTTTTGGGGGGGGGGTTTGCAGTTGTCTGATTTCATCAGTATTCAGTTTCTGCACTTAATCCACATATTTCATTATTAACTAAATCAAAGAAGTTGCAGGTATCATTATGAGGTGGCTCGAAGCCCACATTGAATTCAGTGTTGCAAATATCACAATAAAAATGGTTATTGACAGGCTCAACCACACTGTTATCAGTTTTTAATCAATCAAGGTACAATGTGTATATAATGTTTATGTTCAATCCAGTACTTCTTGTGGGGACTACTTGCCCTAATGTAGTAAATCGATACCTTAGGTACATTAGCAATATCTTCTATCACTGACGGCCTTCGTTCGTCACTAGTTTTTGTTAATGGAACTGCATGGCCACGCTTGTCTAGTTCAATCATACCTGTCAAGTTTTGTTTGGCAAACACAGTTCGCGCGCGCTTGTTTTCAATACCATATATATATATTTTTTAAATTTTTTTTTTTTTTATTACATTTTCACCCCAAACAAGGCACATTGCCACTTTGATGTAGGAGTTACTATCAGAGACATGTTGTTGCAGGGTCAAACGTACGGCTGTCGTAAGACTTTGATCTCCCCTTCTACAATTTGACATAAACAGAGTCTTGTTGGCATGCCAAAGCCCTGTTTGTAGGTGTCAACATAAACAAATATTTTGCCATTTTTTGCTGCTGGGGCCAACTTCAAAAAATGGCAAAATGGTAATCTAGGTCTGAAACATTTCTACAAACACTATGCAATCCGTGTGCATCATCATATACTTTGTGCCTTGTGTCTTGTGGCTTAGCTTGTCATCATTGACACGATAATGCTTCACTTCCACGCTACTTACAAACTTGAAAATATACGCAGTCTGCTGTTCAAAGTCGCCCATTTCCTAAAATTTACGGAATATTTACTTTATGTTGTCCAGTCCTATTTCATCAAAACATCCGCATTGACACGCTGGCCCCACAATGCATGCTGAAACTTGTTGCTTCATAGCATAGCTCACGTATGCCTCTCCTTTGTTCCTTGCTTTTTTTAGCCTTTGTTTTCTCCAACTCTCTCAGTGTTTATGGGTACAGCCTGAGACGCCAGGCTCTTCTTCAATCTCTGTTGAACTCATTTTGTTGTAACGAGGGTTATTTTCACAGTAAAATCTGACCAAAATACAACTGAGTATCACTGAAAGACGTCTCAGCATTGACAAGTACAGCACTAACACCGTGAGACCAACTAACGCCGTCTCCCATTGGCCCACACGCTCCCATCCTGTCATTGGTTTCTAGCCTCAGGGTTTTCGCGCGTTTGGCGCATGCATTAGAGTGTGTTTGACTAGTGAGCACATGTTCGTTTCATCATGCTATTTCAAGGGACAACTGTGCCAGAATGGCGACCCGATATTGCTTAGTCGACCAGCTCAAAAGATAGATAATGGATCAGAAAATGAAATACCATAGAAAACAAATATTCGAGTTACTGGCAGCTTCGCCTCTCTGGCACGGAACGCCTCATAAGCAGATTTCGCATTTATTATTACAGAGTAAATTCTCTACTGATTAAAATATTGTACCCAATGTATAGCAATGATTTCAAAAGTAAAAAATAAAAAAAATGATGACCTGGGTGCCATCAGCTATAATCGAAACCAAAACAGTTAGCGCTCGAGCCTTAGTCGTTACGATTTTGAGCTATTGTCAGACAGATGAGAAATAGTTTAAAATATTCCGATTTTAACGTATAAATGTATATATATATGTATATATATTTGCGCATGTGAACGATAGCTTCTTAAGTGGACACACCTGCAATTTGCAGTTTTTTTTTCAATCATGCCCCCTTATCAGCTATTTTTACCGGCTTAAAACAATGGTATACAATAAAAAATAAATAAATAAAAACGATGCAATCATTTAACCCGCATCGCGCCGCTTTGAGACTGGGTCTCGGGGGAGATACACTTTGAAAAGCGGAGACAGACAAGCAGATATAGTGATTTATATATATATATATATATATATATATATATATATATATATATATATATATATATTATTATAATACTAATAATACAGATTAATAGAAAATATGGATGTCTATATTTCCACATTTAGAAGATACTTTTGGTTTGACGATTCCCACGAGATGTTTACGCGCTGAATTCATATTTTTCTGTTAACTGGAGGATTTTTCCTATGGCCCTCAAATCAACAGAGTTGAGACCTTTCCTGTAATGATCTGATCCCTGTTGATTGTGGTGTAATGCTGGTTCTTCATTCTAGGCTTTGTCTCCTCTCTTTAAGAAGGGGTTAGTTCTTTTTGCTAATCGCCTGAGGCGCCTCTGCCAAAAATGCCGGCGGATTGCATAGCCATCTTTCATAGGATCAGAGTACTCCTCTGGAGCGCTAACTTTTCAATCCCATTTTCTGACCCTTGTGTCACATTTCTCGCTTAGGGAGAGAAATAAATACCTTCCTATTTTTAATATGCAACTTCAAATCCTTTCCATGTAACACCTAGATCCACTTCCGGATTTGGAAATCATCCGTAATTAGATTTTGCTTTTGGTAAAAACACGTCTATGCCTCAATACCAAAATCATGTCTATTTATATATAAAAAGTAATTAGTCTGTGTGTGGTGTGTCTGTGTGAGAGAGCTATGGACTCCTAAATGGTTGGGCCGATTCTTTTGAAATTTAACATAAACGTGTGTGTCTGGGAATGTTCTATAATAGGGGTTGTATCGAAATACCTCCAATAAGTATCGGAAGTCGATAATCGAAAACATCCGATTAAAAAAGGAACAGTTAAAAAAGTAAAAAAAAAAAGTTAACATCCTTATAGGGTCTAACATCACAAGAGAATTTGAGAACTTTTATTACCGCACAAGTAGGATGGCATAGTGCATAAAATCAACAGTAGATTTTTTATGAGACAGGACACGTTTGAAATGGATGTTTCTGTTGAACCATGATACTTTGCACTTTAAACTTTAATTCAAGACGTTACATATAATTTTTTTTAATAGAATCAACAGTAGGTCTTCTACAGTGTGAAGGCTACAGTATATTTTGGACTAAATCAGTGTGGGGAGGCATGTGAAGCTTCCTCTCGGTGCACGGTGGTGGATTTACGACAAGAGCAAGCAATCACACGATTTGATTGCAAAATGGGAAATTTCACTGATTTTGATGACAAAAAATATTGGAAGTGAGAAACATTCGTTGATCCTCATTCAATCCCGGGCAACGGCGGATCTCTCTGCTAGTTACTAAGCTGATCTATGACAGAAGAACTGGTCATTGTCATGACTTCATACCTTTGTCGACTTTGTTCTTTCCACAACTTAATTCTATTCATAAAAATAAAAAACGTTCACAATTCTGCTTGACCTATTTCTTCAACGAAATGATTTACTTCAAAACTTCCGGGTGTGACAAACGTAACTAACAACTGATAGCGTAATTCAAATATATACGATCAAGTTTTGGAGACATTAACTGTTGTGGCCCGGAAAGGTTACTAAGAAAGACTCGAACACGAATATAGTTTAGAAAACGGTATTTGTATTTACAATAAGACATGATACATAGAGAGAATGAGAGTTGTGGTACTTAGCACCAATATGGCGTACTACGAGTGACTCTTTAGAGTGGTTACTTCTCAGTATATTTAGACTGTTAGGAGAATTCATATACTGTGTATTGGTGAACCACCGCAATATTAATCAAGTTGAACAGCAGCAACAACACAAGGACGTTGGCAACCCTCACGTGGTCCCTATTATAAGTGCCCGATATCCTTCTAAAAAGAATTCTAAATTGAAAGATATCGGGGAAACGAATGCGAACAAAAATCGTCCTGAGAAAATAATGCTCCTCTTCCTTCTCCTCCTTCTCCTCATCTTCCTCTTCCTCCTTCTCTTCAACAACAATAACAACAATAACATTACGAGGCTAAGTGGTTAACGAAACGGACTGACAAGTTCGAATCCAGTCCATTCCAAAGATACACTTCCACTTAGGGATGTTGGCAACTGTTATGTGGTCCCTCCCGTAAATAGCCGGTATACTTCGAGAAAGAATTCTTAATAGAAAGATATCGAGAAAATGAACACCAACAAAATCATCATGAATGATGATAAAAGAAATTAACAAACCGCAGCGATAGGTGACTAATGACTAAACTGAGTGTGCTAAGTTGTGGCTGTTGTAAATAAATAAAAGGAGGCCTAGTCACTGAAAATTGACGTCACGCACGAAGTAACATGCCAGCAAGATCTGTCGAACGACTATCGATGATGAATGGAAGTTTTCTTTACAAAAAAGAAAAGGCATTAGAAAACTTTAAAACTGGATTGAAAATTAGAAAAACACTTTATACTCAAACTAAACTTATTAAATATTAATTAAAATGAAGAATAACAAGAATTATTTAAAAATGAAAGTTGTAGGTTGTTTACACGTTAAAAGTAAATAAACGTTTCGCTGTTTCATGGGTTTTAAAGACTAAAATTCGTTCATTATTTACTTTATAATAGCATTGCAAAAGCCAAGTACGTCCAAGGATGGAATACTGCTGCCATATCTGGGCAGGAGCTGCTAAAAACAGCCTATCCTGCCTTGACAGAGTACAAAATAGACTTCGTGGCTTAGTGGGGGATGCCCTTTTCTCTACCCTGCAACCTCTCTCCCACAGAAGAGACGTTGCGAGCCTATCCTTGTTTTATCGTTATTTCCATGGCAGGTGCTCGTCTGAACTCCAATCTCTGGTCCCCCCTCGCCAATCTTTCATGGGTTTTAAAGACTAAAATTCGTTCATTATTTACTTTATAATAGCATTGCAAAAGCCAAGTACGTCCAAGGATGGAATACTGCTGCCATATCTGGGCAGGAGCTGCTAAAAACAGCCTATCCTGCCTTGACAGAGTACAAAATAGACTTCGTGGCTTAGTGGGGGATGCCCTTTTCTCTACCCTGCAACCTCTCTCCCACAGAAGAGACGTTGCGAGCCTATCCTTGTTTTATCGTTATTTCCATGGCAGGTGCTCGTCTGAACTCCAATCTCTGGTCCCCCCTCGCCAATCTTTCACGAAAAACACCCGTCTAGCGTAATCCACTGTGAAAAATTTCCCCCACTCTTTATCTGTGCCTAAATCAAAACGTGGATTCCATGAACAAAGCTTCTTTCTTAGAACTCCACGCCTTTGGAACTCTGTTCCGTCTGCCTGCTTCCCACCTGATTACAACTTGGATGTCTTCAAGTCCAACATTAACAAATTCCTAATGAACCGCCCCCTTAAGTAAACACTTCATCAAATCTCCACACTAACGTAATGTACTTGCAATAACCCTTATCCCTGAGTGGCTTCCGGGCCTTGATAAGTGGTGGCCACTGTGTAAAAAAACAAAACAAAAAACAAACATTTTTAAATTAAAAAAAAGGAAGACGAATCGCTTTTGACTGAAACTAAACTTTATTCAGTGCTAGAAGGACCCGTTTCCCGGAGTTCCCCGTTTATTCAAAATTCTAAAAGTAAACATTTCGAAGAACGGAAATTGAATCAGTTTACTGTTTTAAATATTAATTATTTTCTAAAATGTTATTTTCTTTTCGTTGCAACCCAACATATTATCTCCAATATAATAAAATGATTGCAGAAATTCCCCTATGAACCAAAGTATTGTAGGTTTGTAACAACAAATGCCACATACAAATTCAAGACATATAGCCTAATAGTCACTATCTTATGTAGCTTTCCACCACCATTTTAGACAAATTCAGTCGTGAAAATAAAATGCTACATTGCATCCGACGAGCAACACCATCACAATCGCAATATGTTTACAGGAAGGAGCCCCTTTGTTTCTCTCTAAATATTTAGTTCTACCACCGTTACCAGTTGTCATCGGGACCAATTCTACATGTTCCACAAATACTGTAATTTCACCTATTGTAACTGGCCATAGATACATAGACATAACATAATATTTCGAATATCTGTTTCATAACTAATAACGTTCCCTCATCAAATTCCATCCATTCTGATTGGTTGCACTCTAATTATTCTCATATTCCGGAATTCATTTATTCGCTTTATAAACGAACGCTACTAACATTAAAATACAGCGTCACTAAGAGACATATTTTGGGGCCCGGATTCAAGTTTATTTACTGCATAGGTAAGATGGAACAATACAAGAGAGAGAAAATCATTCAACGAATTTAAAATAACCCATTTACTTGCTTTCTGTTAAAATTTTTTAAATAGGATATCCACTATAAGATTCACATTCATTTTTTCCTAAACACAGAATAAAAACAACGCCGGCATCTTCGTCCACGACGACGACGCCTTCGTCAAAACATCAACAAATCTGAGTTCTTTTACCATGAGACACACTACGTGTACATTGGTGATGTTTCCAAACTACGCAGTTCATATGTATTTATATACTGAAGTGCAACTGGGCTTATGAAAAAGAACTTTAAAAAGTACATAGCAAGCATACCCGGTGAACCAAGTGCAAGTGAAATACAAACGATTGCACTGAAAGGGACGGCTAGAATCCTGAAAAGATCTCTTGGTTGGACTCACTAAAATAGGGGTAAATGTCAGACATCTGGTTGGATGTCCCATCCCCATAGAAGAAAAAGTTTAAGAAAAATGAAAAAAAAAAAAAGAGTTTACTTCCCAAACATTTGCTACTTTTATATAAGGACTTTTCTTAAACTCGTAAACTAAAAAAAAAAAACAACAAAAAAAAAAAAAACAACGCTGATGTCTTTCACTACGATAACTACTACGCCTTCGTCAAAACATCAACAATCTAAGTTCTTTTATCATAAAACAGACTGGTGATGTGTAAAAACTACGCATTTCATATGTACTTATATATTGAGGGGTTTAGCTTGCGACTTTTATATTAAGATTTTTCATAAAAAACATAAAAAAACAACGACGACGATCTCTTCGTCAACACATCAGCTAAACAAAAGTTAAGATAATAATTCTATAGTGCGCTTTGGAGGTATCTCGGAAAAGGGGCAATTTTGACAAGATAAAAAATTGTGTAATTATGGATTAAATTTGGATTGAAAATAAATTTCAGAACCGTTCTTGCGGTGATATAGTTTTAAATAGATATCTTAACCTAAACAAAATACCTAAATCTATATCTAAAAAATTGAAAATGTCTCTGTGTGTGTATGTGTTGAGCACCTGTTTGAGCACCTGTTTGTGTACATTTCCCTACCAAGATACTGTCAATTTTCGGTCTACAGACTCGAGATTTGAAATAAGGGGTAGTGAGATGTGGGAAAATCGTTTTAATTGGTTTTCGACCAGAAATTTGGCTGTTAAGGGGTCAAGGTTCAACGATTTGACCTTTGAAAACTCTACTTCGCCAATTTTGGGTCTAAACACTTGAAATTTTAGATATATATTACTTGGACATGAATCAAACGTTATAATTTTATTTGAGCTCAAAACACTAAAGATTAAAGGATCATAATTGGGGTCAAAGTTTGAAAAAATCGACCTCTGCGGTCTCTACCAAATTACTCAGCCAATTTTTGGTCTGAACATTTGAAATTTTACATAAACGATATGTAGACATGCAACAAGCTTTTTAGTCAGCTTTTGGGTGAGACTTAGCTGCCAAGACGTCAAAGTTGAAAGAGTTGACCTTTGCAGACTCTACCAAACTCATCCGCCAATTTTGGGTTAAAACACTTGAAATTTTAGATGTAGGTTACTTAGACATGCGTGAAACATTTTCATTTGATTTTACCCCAAAACAATACATGCTAAGGGATAAAAATTGGAGTTGAATCTTTAAAAAATTCGACCTCTGCGATCTCTACCAACTTTTCTCTATGGTCGTTAAGGAAGCTTATTATATAGAAAGGCATTACCGTACATATTCAGACTTTTTTCTATATACATATGCACATAGTTATTAGTAGTACATAGGGCCCGAGCAAATCTGGGCTGAACTGCTAGTATATATATAAAATATTTCTCCTTATATATATATATATATATATATATATATATATATATATATATATCTTATCCTAAACAAAATATCTAAATCGATATCTTATCCTAACGAAAAAAGTAATTTTGTTTTAATGCCAATAAAATCGATTTTTCTAAATGATCGTCTATGCACTAATTAAAAGTTATATGTTAAATAACGCCATTTTGCAGTTTCCTTTTATATATATATATATATATATATATATATATATATATATATATATATATATATATATATATATATATATATATATATATATATATATATATATATATATATATATATATATATATATATATATATATATATATATATATATATATATATATATATATATATATATATATATGTATATGTATGGATTTAGTATATACGCTAACAAATA
Organism: Euprymna scolopes; assembly: GCF_053919585.1. NCBI lineage: Eukaryota > Metazoa > Mollusca > Cephalopoda > Sepiida > Sepiolidae > Euprymna > Euprymna scolopes. Next base: position 73,250,129 of record NC_136495.1, on the reverse strand, counting down.
AGGCTGCAGAACTGTATGTTTTGGTTTCGATTCTAGCTGATGGCACACAAGTCATTTTTTTACTTTTGAAACTACTACTATATATTAGGTACAATATAATAATCGATAGAGAATTGGCTCTATAATAATAAATACGACAACCTCTATGAATTAACATATAATAGTTAAGTATATTCTACGACCGGACAACGCCAGGAGGCCTGCTAGTAATATATATATATATATATATATATATATATATATATATATATATATATATATAGAGAGAGAGAGAGAGAGAGAGAGAGATAGTTTAGATGTAACAGACATTATTTCAAAAGGAATATTTTTTATTTTTATAGTAAATTATACAGACATGTAGAAATCACCATGGAATTTTCACGGGGTCCCGTACAACACTCTAATGAAGTTTTTACTAGAGGACAAACGTTAATGAGTGTACGGTAGTCATCAGGACAGCAGCGTAGCAATTATTAGTAGTGGGAATTCGGTATAATTTGATTATTTATGGGGGTGGCTCAACAGGAACGTGTTTACATTGAACTTGAAGACGACCATGTTCTAGTAAGCTAGTGGGGTAGTTCTAGGAAAGTAGCTTTGTTCATGGAATCTGCGTTCACATGCATTGATAGAGAGTGGGGAAATTGTTGACCGTGGTTGTAACTAGACGAGTGCTTTTTGTAAAAGTTTGGCAGGAGGAGACCATTGTTCAAGCTCAGACGAGCACTTGCCATGAAAATAACGATAAAGCAGAGAAAGGCTCGCGACGCCCCTTCTGTGGGAAAGAAGTTGCAGAGAAGAGAAAATGGCATCACTTACGAAGTTTAGAAGCTGGTTTTAAAATCTGTTGAGCACCTGCTGTGGTAGCAGTGCTCCATCCTAGGACGTACTTGGCTCTTATACAGGTAGAGTTACATCGGCAGTAAGATATCCACTGAAGCAGTAAAATGATTTAACCATTTTTACGGCGATCGTGGCAACGGATTTAATGTAAATATTCCCAATGAGCTCAGGAGTTGGAATCAGCCCAAGAAACTTTTCAAGGCGAACGCCATTTATTTCAATTGGCGTCAGATGGGGGTTAGAGCGTTATTGATGGAAAAAGACAAAGTTCGTTTTCGATGCATTAAAATTAACCAGCCATATTTTTTCCTCATTGCACCACGTGCTCAAGATCAGAAAAGAGAAAATCAGACATCTTGGTCATTGCCGGCCTTTGGAGTGTTGCCATAGATGGTAGTGCTGTCTGCATAAATTTCTACCAATGTTCTAAGAATGTGATTTGGGACTTCATTGTTATCATAATCTAATATATAAACGTCTATATGTCTGTCTGTCTGTCCGTCGGTATGGCTCCATATTTTCAAACTCTGTCTCCTCCGAAACTAAAAGTCGGAGAGCGGCGCTAGGGGTATCAAATGATTAGCTTTTGTACGGGCCGTTCTTTTAGGGGTCTTTAGCCGGTTAAAATTGCTATTAAGGGGTCAAAATGGGTCAAAAGGAAAAAAATGTTAAACATTCTGTACATTCATCTTAGTTTATTTTTATTTTTTATTGGCTTATACGCGTGTCACGTTGGTACAATTTAACGTAACCAGCTTTGAATGCTAGTTTCGATTCTAGTTGATGGAACCTAATTCTTTATTTTTGTACTTTTGAAATCACGACTCTATAATAATTAGGCTATGACAAGAGAATATTATTATTGCTTTAATTCTCGAGTCTATATCCGATACAGTTAGAGACAGTTAATCAATCGAGAACTACATCGCTCTATCTAAAAACATATAAGGTATTAACTGATATATACTCGAGAGTATAAATAATGAAAAGCATATTCTCTTGTCAGAATATAATATATACAAAATCTGGACAAATTAAAATATCATATTAAAGCGTATTTTACGACCGAGCAAAGCCGGGCACCACTGCCCCATTAGTGTATTCAAATATTTATTTTTTTTGGAAATCGCGCAAGACAAGCCATGAAGTTACTTTATGTAAAGAACTGAGAAGAATAGAAGCAGACCATCGCTAAGACAGAAAATGCTATTGACGATAGTCTTGAAAAGACCAAGGTTATAGATAGGAGGAAAACAGTAAGCTTGCAGTTCTTGGAAAAAAATTATTGGAACATATCAAAACATCAGATTGATGGAGAGCACTAGATGAATGTGTGTTTGTGTGAAAGTTTGTATGTCTGCAAAAAACTTTTCTCATGCGCATCGTATACGCACCAACTCGGCATCGTTAAAAAGAGCTAGAACAAATGGAGCAAGAGATAGATCAGACAATTCTAAGAATACATGTCATATAATTTATTTTGAAAAATATCTAGGACTATCCGCATTACGTTTGTGAGGGATGGTTTGCGGGGAAGAAAAATGGTAAGACTAATCAAATTATAGATACGTTATCAAGAATACGCAAATTGGACAGAAATTCACCAACCCAAATCTAGCAACAGAACTCCATACATGGTTTGATAGTGGATGTATTGCAATTGTTACTTAAAGTAATGAGACTGATTATTTGCGACAAGTTGATATAAATATCGTGGGGCAAATGAGGGGGGACACTGGCTTTTGTGGTAATTATTTGTAATTATTCAGTAGAGTCTATGAAAAAAATCGTTACGGCACACAGATGAGGATAGATAACGATGGATGGACTGATCAGTGCAAACTCCCTGGAAAGTCGACAATTTATTGCGTCGACTCGTGTGTGACAATGCGACTCGTATTTGTGTGGTTGTGATGCGTGACGTTAAGCTTTTCGGTTTTTTTTTTTTTTTTTTTTTTTCACTTTCTCCTGACAGTAGAACACGACAAGGTCCAAATTCTTTTTTTTTTTTTTTATCGAATTTGATTTTTTTCAATTACTCCTTCCCGATGTTAAGAATGGCTTTCTAAAATCTCACAAGTTTTTGTATAATCTGTAGTTATCTCCTTTATTTTTTTCAGACTGATTTCAAACTGATGTCGCTTGTATTTTAGCTATAAAATTTAATGTTCCTATTTTCGAAAAAGAACACCCTAAAGCCATTATAAATTTCCTAAAAAGAGCAAATCTTTATCATAAAATATAAATAGCATCAAATAACAAACTATGCCAAAACATTGCCAGAATATACCCAGCGAAAATTGACTCTGAAAGCATCAAAAATTTAAATCTTATATTCAGCATTAAATGGTCCTGTATATGACCTTAAACTATATCCAGTGGTAAGGGCCCCAGCTTGTGGGCTTTGGGGAGTGTGGAGCCACCCTTTAATTACCATTGCTCCCAGGTCCACTCTGACCCGGAGTGGTAGTACCTGTTAGGGTCCCAACTATGGGTTAAATAGAAACTGACGTAAAAACAACAAATATATTCTATTAAAAAAATTTTTCTTCAAAATCTTTGGATTCGGCATTAAATAACCCGAAAAGGGTAGATATGCCGTAAAACAGAAATAACCAACCAACCAACCAATCAGCATTAAATGACCCAAAGAAGGTCGATATGCTGGGTAAATAAACAAACAAATACAATACAATACATACTGTTTGACAATTCCAATTAACCTCTCATACTCACTGACATGAACAATTCCCACTTACAAAAGTAATTGCCATATTTTGTAAATTGATACGCAAAGTTCGCCATAATTTCATGTCAATGTGATAAATATAGCATGGGTGAATTATGCAACAACAACAGCAACAAAAAATAACAGAAAAAAAAAACAAAAAAAACGAACGCTTGATTTTGTTTTAACATCCATTATGTTTCAAATATCATTGCAATTAAATTGAAACAACTTCACATTCTACGTTTCGTGTTCCATTCTATTTTCGTATGTTCCTCGAATATACCCAGGGTAAATCGACTCTAAAAGTATCAAATTTACAAACTTATATACAGCATGAAGTGACCCAAAGAAGAACGATATGTTGGTTAAACAAACAAACAATTAATGTTCCTATTAAAAAATAAAATTACTTGATCAGATTACGAGATTTTTGGAGTACGATATTTTCTTATCGATCTCAGGTACGTAGATAATACAAATTCTTCATCATTTTTTTTTCATAGGGAGCGGGGAAGGTTGTGGACTACCATATTAAGAAATATTAATGGCAGGAGCTCGATGGTCCAGTAGTGTTCGAAGGTAAAGGCCCCTGTTTTAAGTAAAAAGTTGAGCCGCTAAAACCCAAAGGATAAATAGAAGATAAGAAGGCATTCTTATGTTATAACGGAAAATGTCAAATTGGAAAGTTGCCATGACTGATTGTATTTCATTTAGTGATTGTATTTCATTTACTGATTATATTTCATTTACTGATTGTATTTCATTTACTGATTTTATTTCATTTACTGGTTGTATTTCATTTACTGATTATATTTCATTTACTGATTTTATTTCATTTACTGATTTTATTTCATTTACTGATTGTATTTCATTTACTGATTGTATTTCATTTACTGATTGTATTTCATTTACTGATTGTATTTAATTTACTGATTGTATTTCATTTACTGATTTTATTTCATTTACTGATTGTATTTCATTTACTGATTTTATTTCATTTACTGATTGTATTTCATTTACTGATTGTATTTCATTTACTGATTGTATTTCATTTACTGATTGTATTTCATTTACTGATTGTATTTCATTTACTGATTGTATTTCATTTACTGATTGTATTTCATTTACTGATTTTATTTCATTTACTGATTGTATTTCATTTACTGATTTTATTTCATTTACTGATTGTATTTAATTTACTGATTGTATTTAATTTACTGATTGTATTTCATTTACTGATTGTATTTCATTTACTGATTGTATTTCATTTACTGATTGTATTTCATTTACTGATTGTATTTCATTTACTGATTGTATTTCATTTACTGATTATATTTCATTTACTGATTGTATTTCATTTACTGATTGTAATTCATTTACTGATTTTATTTCATTGACTGATTTTATTTCATTTACTGATTTTATTTCATTTACTGATTTTATTTCATTTACTGATTTTATTTCATTTACTGATTTTATTTCATTTACTGATTGTAATTCATTTACTGATTGTATTTCATTTACTGATTGTATTTCATTTACTGATTGTATTTCATTTACTGATTGTATTTCATTTACTGATTGTATTTCATTTACTGATTTTATTTCATTTACTGATTGTATTTCATTTACTGATTTTATTTCATTTACTGATTTTATTTCATTTACTGATTGTATTTCATTTACTGATTGTATTTCATTTACTGATTGTATTTCATTTACTGATTGTATTTCATTTACTGATTTTATTTCATTTACTGATTGTATTTCATTTACTGATTTTATTTCATTTACTGATTGTAATTCATTTACTGATTGTATTTCATTTACTGATTGTATTTCATTTACTGATTGTATTTCATTTACTGATTTTATTTCATTTACTGATTGTATTTCATTTACTGATTGTATTTCATTTACTGATTGTATTTCATTTACTGATTTTATTTCATTTACTGATTTTATTTCATTTACTGATTTTATTTCATTTACTGATTTTATTTCATTTACTGATTTTATTTCATTTACTGATTGTAATTCATTTACTGATTTTATTTCATTTACTGATTTTATTTCATTTACTGATTGTAATTCATTTACTGATTGTATTTCATTTACTGATTGTATTTCATTTACTGATTGTATTTCATTTACTGATTTTATTTCATTTACTGATTGTATTTCATTTACTGATTTTATTTCATTTACTGATTTTATTTCATTTACTGATTGTAATTCATTTACTGATTTTATTTCATTTACTGATTGTATTTCATTTACTGATTGTATTTCATTTACTGATTTTATTTCATTTACTGATTTTATTTCATTTACTGATTTTATTTCATTTACTGATTTTATTTCATTTACTGATTTTATTTCATTTACTGATTTTATTTCATTTACTGATTTTATTTCATTTACTGATTTTATTTCATTTACTGATTTTATTTCATTTACTGATTGTATTTCATTTACTGATTTTATTTCATTTACTGATTTTATTTCATTTACTGATTGTATTTCATTTACTGATTTTATTTCATTTACTGATTGTATTTCATTTACTGATTGTATTTCATTTACTGATTGTATTTCATTTACTGATTTTATTTCATTTACTGATTGTATTTCATTTACTGATTTTATTTCATTTACTGATTTTATTTCATTTACTGATTGTATTTCATTTACTGATTTTATTTCATTTACTGATTTTATTTCATTTACTGATTGTATTTCATTTACTGATTTAATTTCATTTACTGATTGTAATTCATTTACTGATTGTATTTCATTTACTGATTGTATTTCATTTACTGATTGTATTTCATTTACTGATTTTATTTCATTGACTGATTTTATTTCATTTACTGATTTTATTTCATTTACTGATTTTATTTCATTTACTGATTTTATTTCATTTACTGATTTTATTTCATTTACTGATTTTATTTCATTTACTGATTGTAATTCATTTACTGATTTTATTTCATTTACTGATTTTATTTCATTTACTGATTGTAATTCATTTACTGATTGTATTTCATTTACTGATTGTATTTCATTTACTGATTGTATTTCATTTACTGATTTTATTTCATTTACTGATTGTATTTCATTTACTGATTTTATTTCATTTACTGATTTTATTTCATTTACTGATTTTATTTCATTTACTGATTTTATTTCATTTACTGATTTTATTTCATTTACTGATTGTAATTCATTTACTGATTGTATTTCATTTACTGATTGTAATTCATTTACTGATTGTATTTCATTTACTGATTTTATTTCATTTACTGATTTTATTTCATTTACTGATTTTATTTCATTTACTGATTTTATTTCATTTACTGATTGTAATTCATTTACTGATTTTATTTCATTTACTGATTTTATTTCATTTACTGATTGAATTTCATTTACTGATTTTATTTCATTTACTGATTTTATTTCATTTACTGATTTTATTTCATTTACTGATTTTATTTCATTTACTGATTGTAATTCATTTACTGATTGTATTTCATTTACTGATTGTAATTCATTTACTGATTGTATTTCATTTACTGATTGTAATTCATTTACTGATTGTATTTCATTTACTGATTGTAATTCATTTACTGATTGTATTTCATTTACTGATTGTAATTCATTTACTGATTGTATTTCATTTACTGATTGTAATTAATTTACTGATTGTATTTCATTTACTGATTGTAATTCATTTACTGATTTTATTTCATTTACTGATTGTAATTCATTTACTGATTGTATTTCATTTACTGATTGTAATTCATTTACTGATTGTATTTCATTTACTGATTGTAATTCATTTACTGATTGTATTTCATTTACTGATTGTATTTCATTTACTGATTTTATTTCATTTACTGATTGTATTACATTTACTGATTTTATTTCATTTACTGATTTTATTTCATTTACTGATTTTATTTCATTTACTGATTGTAATTCATTTACTGATTTTATTTCATTTACTGATTGTATTTCATTTACTGATTGTATTTCATTTACTGATTTTATTTCATTTACTGATTTTATTTCATTTACTGATTGTATTTCATTTACTGATTTTATTTCATTTACTGATTTTATTTCATTTACTGATTGTAATTCATTTACTGATTTTATTTATTTTACTGATTTTATTTCATTTACTGATTGTATTTCATTTACTGATTTTATTTCATTTACTGATTTTATTTCATTTACTGATTGTATTTCATTTACTGATTTTATTTCATTTACTGATTTTATTTCATTTACTGATTGTATTTCATTTACTGATTTTATTTCATTTACTGATTGTATTTCATTTACTGATTGTATTTCATTTACTGATTGTATTTCATTTACTGATTTTATTTCATTTACTGATTGTATTTCATTTACTGATTTTATTTCATTTACTGATTTTATTTCATTTACTGATTGTATTTCATTTACTGATTTTATTTCATTTACTGATTTTATTTCATTTACTGATTGTATTTCATTTACTGATTTAATTTCATTTACTGATTGTAATTCATTTACTGATTGTATTTCATTTACTGATTGTATTTCATTTACTGATTGTATTTCATTTACTGATTTTATTTCATTGACTGATTTTATTTCATTTACTGATTTTATTTCATTTACTGATTTTATTTCATTTACTGATTTTATTTCATTTACTGATTTTATTTCATTTACTGATTTTATTTCATTTACTGATTTTATTTCATTTACTGATTGTAATTCATTTACTGATTTTATTTCATTTACTGATTTTATTTCATTTACTGATTGTAATTCATTTACTGATTGTATTTCATTTACTGATTGTATTTCATTTACTGATTGTATTTCATTTACTGATTTTATTTCATTTACTGATTGTATTTCATTTATGATTTTATTTCATTTACTGATTTTATTTCATTTACTGATTTTATTTCATTTACTGATTTTATTTCATTTACTGATTTTATTTCATTTACTGATTGTAATTCATTTACTGATTGTATTTCATTTACTGATTGTAATTCATTTACTGATTGTATTTCATTTACTGATTTTATTTCATTTACTGATTTTATTTCATTTACTGATTTTATTTCATTTACTGATTTTATTTCATTTACTGATTTTATTTCATTTACTGATTGTAATTCATTTACTGATTTTATTTCATTTACTGATTTTATTTCATTTACTGATTGAATTTCATTTACTGATTTTATTTCATTTACTGATTTTATTTCATTTACTGATTTTATTTCATTTACTGATTTTATTTCATTTACTGATTTTATTTCATTTACTGATTTTATTTCATTTACTGATTGTAATTCATTTACTGATTGTATTTCATTTACTGATTGTAATTCATTTACTGATTGTATTTCATTTACTGATTGTAATTCATTTACTGATTGTATTTCATTTACTGATTGTAATTCATTTACTGATTGTATTTCATTTACTGATTGTAATTCATTTACTGATTGTATTTCATTTACTGATTGTAATTCATTTACTGATTGTATTTCATTTACTGATTGTAATTCATTTACTGATTTTATTTCATTTACTGATTGTAATTCATTTACTGATTGTATTTCATTTACTGATTGTAATTCATTTACTGATTGTATTTCATTTACTGATTGTAATTCATTTACTGATTGTATTTCATTTACTGATTGTATTTCATTTACTGATTTTATTTCATTTACTGATTGTATTTCATTTACTGATTTTATTTCATTTACTGATTTTATTTCATTTACTGATTTTATTTCATTTACTGATTTTATTTCATTTACTGATTGTATTTCATTTACTGATTTTATTTCATTTACTGATTTTATTTCATTTACTGATTTTATTTCATTTACTGATTGTAATTCATTTACTGATTGAATTTCATTTACTGATTTTATTTCATTTACTGATTTTATTTCATTTACTGATTTTATTTCATTTACTGATTTTATTTCATTTACTGATTTTATTTCATTTACTGATTTTATTTCATTTACTGATTGTAATTCATTTACTGATTGTATTTCATTTACTGATTGTAATTCATTTACTGATTGTATTTCATTTACTGATTGTATTTCATTTACTGATTGTATTTCATTTACTGATTGTAATTCATTTACTGATTGTATTTCATTTACTGATTGTAATTCATTTACTGATTGTATTTAATTTACTGATTGTAATTCATTTACTGATTGTATTTCATTTACTGATTGTAATTCATTTACTGATTTTATTTCATTTACTGATTGTAATTCATTTACTGATTGTATTTCATTTACTGATTGTAATTCATTTACTGATTGTATTTCATTTACTGATTGTAATTCATTTACTGATTGTATTTCATTTACTGATTGTATTTCATTTACTGATTTTATTTCATTTACTGATTGTATTTCATTTACTGATTTTATTTCATTTACTGATTTTATTTCATTTACTGATTTTATTTCATTTACTGATTTTATTTCATTTACTGATTTTATTTCATTTACTGATTTTATTTCATTTACTGATTTTATTTCATTTACTGATTTTATTTCATTTACTGATTGTAATTCATTTACTGATTGTATTTCATTTACTGATTGTAATTCATTTACTGATTGTATTTCATTTACTGATTTTATTTCATTTACTGATTTTATTTCATTTACTTATTTTATTTCATTTACTGATTTTATTTCATTTACTGATTTTATTTCATTTACTGATTGTATTTCATTTACTGATTTTATTTCATTTACTGATTGTAATTCATTTACTGATTGTATTTCATTTACTGATTTTATTTCATTTACTGATTTTATTTCATTTACTGATTGTATTTCATTTACTGATTGTATTTCATTTACTGATTGTATTTCATTTACTGATTGTATTTCATTTACTGATTTTATTTCATTTACTGATTTTATTTCATTTACTGATTGTATTTCATTTACTGATTGTAATTCATTTACTGATTGTATTTTATTTACTGATTTTATTTCATTTACTGATTTTATTTCATTTACTGATTTTATTTCATTTACTGATTGTAATTCATTTACTGATTGTATTTCATTTACTGATTGTAATTCATTTACTGATTGTATTTCATTTACTGATTATATTTCATTTACTGATTGTATTTCATTTACTGATTGTAATTCATTTACTGATTTTATTTCATTTACTGATTGTAATTCATTTACTGATTGTATTTCATTTACTGATTGTAATTCATTTACTGATTGTATTTCATTTACTGATTGTAATTCATTTACTGATTGTATTTAATTTACTGATTGTAATTCATTTACTGATTGTATTTCATTTACTGATTGTAATTCATTTACTAGTTTTATTTCATTTACTGATTGTAATTCATTTACTGATTGTATTTCATTTACTGATTGTAATTCATTTACTGATTGTATTTCATTTACTGATTGTAATTCATTTACTGATTGTATTTCATTTACTGATTGTATTTCATTTACTGATTTTATTTCATTTACTGATTGTATTTCATTTACTGATTTTATTTCATTTACTGATTTTATTTCATTTACTGATTTTATTTCATTTACTGATTTTATTTTATTTACTGATTTTATTTCATTTACTGATTGTAATTCATTTACTGATTGTATTTCATTTACTGATTGTAATTCATTTACTGATTGTATTTCATTTACTGATTTTATTTCATTTACTGATTTTATTTCATTTACTGATTGTAATTCATTTACTGATTGTATTTCATTTACTGATTGTAATTCATTTACTGATTGTATTTCCTTTACTGATTGTATTTCATTTACTGATTTTATTTCATTTACTGATTGTATTTCATTTACTGATTTTATTTCATTTACTGATTTTATTTCATTTACTGATTTTATTTCATTTACTGATTTTATTTCATGTACTGATTTTATTTCATTTACTGATTGTAATTCATTTACTGATTGTATTTCATTTACTGATTGTAATTCATTTACTGATTGTATTTCATTTACTGATTTTATTTCATTTACTGATTTTATTTCATTTACTGATTTTATTTCATTGACTGATTTTATTTTATTTACTGATTATATTTCATTTACTGATTGTAATTCATTTACTGATTTTATTTCATTTACTGATTTTATTTCATTTACTTATTGTATTTCATTTACTGATTGTAATTCATTTACTGATTATATTTCATTGACTGATTTTATTTCATTTACTGATTTTATTTCATTTACTGATTTTATTTCATTTACTGATTGTATTTCATTTACTGATTGTAATTCATTTACTGATTTTATTTCATTGACTGATTTTATTTCATTTACTGATTTTATTTCATTTACTGATTGTAATTCATTTACTGATTTTATTTCATTTACTGATTTTATTTCATTTACTGATTTTATTTCATTTACTGATTTTATTTCATTTACTGATTTTATTTCATTTACTGATTTTATTTCATTTACTGATTTTATTTCATTTACTGATTGTAATTCATTTACTGATTTTGTTTCATTTACTGATTGTATTTCATTTACTGATTTTATTTCATTTACTGATTTTATTTCATTTACTGATTGTAATTCATTTACTGATTTTATTTCATTTACTGATTGTATTTCATTTACTGATTGTAATTCATTTACTGATTGTATTTCATTTACTGATTTTATTTCATTGACTGATTTTATTTCATTTACTGATTTTATTTCATTTACTGATTTTATTTCATTTACTGATTGTATTTCATTTACTGATTGTATTTCATTTACTGATTTTATTTCATTTACTGATTTTATTTCATTTACTGATTGTATTTCATTTACTGATTTTATTTCATTTACTGATTTTATTTAATTGACTGATTTTATTTCATTTACTGATTTTATTTCATTTACTGATTTTATTTCATTTACTGATTGTATTTCATTTACTGATTTTATTTCATTTACTGATTTTATTTCATTTACTGATTTTATTTCATTTACTGATTTTATTTCATTTACTGATTTTATGTCATTTACTGATTGTAATTCATTTACTGATTTTATTTCATTTACTGATTGTATTTCATTTACTGATTGTAATTCATTTACTGATTGTATTTCATTTACTGATTGTAATTCATTTACTGATTTTATTTCATTTACTGATTTTATTTCATTTACTGATTGTATTTCATTTACTGATTGTAATTCATTTACTGATTGTATTTCATTTACTGATTGTAATTCATTTACTGATTTTATTTCATTTACTGATTGTATTTCATTTACTGATTTTATTTCATTTACTGATTGTATTTCATTTACTGATTGTATTTCATTTACTGATTTTATTTCATTTACTGATTGTATTTCATTTACTGATTGTAATTCATTTACTGATTGTATTTCATTTACTGATTTTATTTCATTTACTGATTTTATTTCATTTACTGATTTTATTTCATTTACTGATTTTATTTCATTTACTGATTGTATTTCATTTACTGATTGTATTTCATTTACTGATTTTATTTCATTTACTGATTTTATTTCATTTACTGATTGTATTTCATTTACTGATTTTATTTCATTTACTGATTTTATTTCATTGACTGATTTTATTTCATTTACTGATTTTATTTCATTTACTGATTTTATTTCATTTACTGATTGTATTTCATTTACTGATTGTATTTCATTTACTGATTTTATTTCATTTACTGATTGTATTTCATTGACTGATTTTATTTCATTTACTGATTTTATTTCATTTACTGATTGTATTTCATTTACTGATTTTATTTAATTTACTGATTTTATTTCATTTACTGATTGTAATTCATTTACTGATTTTATTTCATTTACTGATTTTATTTCATTTACTGATTTTATTTCATTTACTGATTTTATTTCATTTACTGATTTTATTTCATTTACTGATTTTATTTCATTTACTGATTGTAATTCATTTACTGATTTTATTTCATTTACTGATTGTATTTCATTTACTGATTTTATTTCATTTACTGATTGTATTTCATTTACTGATTGTAATTCATTTACTGATTTTATTTCATTTACTGATTGTATTTCATTTACTGATTGTAATTCATTTACTGATTGTATTTCATTTACTGATTTTATTTCATTGACTGATTTTATTTCATTTACTGATTTTATTTCATTTACTGATTTTATTTCATTTACTGATTGTATTTCATTTACTGATTGTATTTCATTTACTGATTTTATTTCATTTACTGATTTTATTTCATTTACTGATTGTATTTCATTTACTGATTTTATTTCATTTACTGATTTTATTTCATTGACTGATTTTATTTCATTTACTGATTTTATTTCATTTACTGATTTTATTTCATTTACTGATTGTATTTCATTTACTGATTTTATTTCATTTACTGATTTTATTTCATTTACTGATTTTATTTCATTTACTGATTTTATTTCATTTACTGATTTTATGTCATTTACTGATTGTATTTCATTTACTGATTGTAATTCATTTACTGATTGTATTTCATTTACTGATTGTAATTCATTTACTGATTTTATTTCATTTACTGATTTTATTTCATTTACTGATTGTATTTCATTTACTGATTGTAAGTCATTTACTGATTGTATTTCATTTACTGATTGTAATTCATTTACTGATTTTATTTCATTTACTGATTGTATTTCATTTACTGATTTTATTTCATTTACTGATTGTATTTCATTTACTGATTGTATTTCATTTACTGATTTTATTTCATTTACTGATTGTATTTCATTTACTGATTGTAATTCATTTACTGATTGTATTTCATTTACTGATTTTATTTCATTGACTGATTTTATTTCATTTACTGATTTTATTTCATTTACTGATTTTATTTCATTTACTGATTGTATTTCATTTACTGATTGTATTTCATTTACTGATTTTATTTCATTTACTGATTTTATTTCATTTACTGATTGTATTTCATTTACTGATTTTATTTCATTTACTGATTTTATTTCATTGACTGATTTTATTTCATTTACTGATTTTATTTCATTTACTGATTTTATTTCATTTACTGATTGTATTTCATTTACTGATTGTATTTCATTTACTGATTTTATTTCATTTACTGGTTTTATTTCATTTACTGATTTTATTTCATTTACTGATTTTATTTCATTTACTGATTTTATTTCATTTACTGATTGTAATTCATTTACTGATTGTATTTCATTTACTGATTGCAATTCATTTACTGATTGTATTTCATTTACTGATTGTATTTCATTTACTGATTGTATTTCATTTACTGATTGTATTTCATTTACTGATTGTAATTCATTTACTGATTGTATTTCATTTACTGATTGTAATTCATTTACTGATTGTATTTAATTTACTGATTTTATTTCATTTACTGATTTTATTTCATTGACTGATTTTATTTCATTTACTGATTTTATTTCATTTACTGATTGTATTTCATTTACTGATTGTAATTCATTTACTGATTTTATTTCATTTACTGATTGTATTTCATTTACTGATTGTAATTCATTTACTGATTGTATTTCATTTACTGATTTTATTTCATTTACTGATTGTATTTCATTTACTGATTGTATTTCATTTACTGATTGTATTTCATTTACTGATTGTATTTCATTTACTGATTTTATTTCATTTACTGATTTTATTTCATTTACTGATTGTATTTCATTTACTGATTGTATTTCATTTACTGATTGTATTTCATTTACTGATTGTATTTCATTTACTGATTGTATTTCATTTACTGATTTTATTTCATTTACTGATTGTATTTCATTTACTGATTTTATTTCATTTACTGATTTTATTTCATTTACTGATTGTATTTAATTTACTGATTGTAATTCATTTACTGATTGTATTTCATTTACTGATTGTATTTCATTTACTGATTGTATTTCATTTACTGATTGTATTTCATTTACTGATTTTATTTCATTTACTGATTGTATTTCATTTACTGATTGTATTTCATTTACTGATTGTATTTCATTTACTGATTGTATTTCATTTACTGATTGTATTTCATTTACTGATTTTATTTCATTTACTGATTTTATTTCATTTACTGATTTTATTTCATTTACTGATTGTATTTCATTTACTGATTGTATTTCATTTACTGATTGTATTTCATTGACTGATTGTATTTCATTTACTGATTTTATTTCATTTACTGATTGTATTTCATTTACTGATTTTATTTCATTTACTGATTTTATTTCATTTACTGATTGTATTTCATTTACTGATTGTATTTCATTTACTGATTGTATTTCATTTACTGATTGTAATTCATTTACTGATTGTATTTCATTTACTGATTGTATTTCATTTACTGATTTTATTTCATTTACTGATTGTATTTCATTTACTGATTGTAATTCATTTACTGATTGTATTTCATTTACTGATTGTAATTCATTTACTGATTGTATTTCATTTACTGATTGTATTTCATTTACTGATTTTATTTCATTTACTGATTGTATTTCATTTACTGATTTTATTTCATTTACTGATTGTATTTCATTTACTGATTGTATTTCATTTACTGATTGTAATTCATTTACTGATTTTATTTCATTTACTGATTTTATTTTATTTACTGATTTTATTTCATTTACTGATTGTAATTCATTTACTGATTGTATTTCATTTACTGATTGTAATTCATTTACTGATTGTATTTCATTTACTGATTTTATTTCATTTACTGATTTTATTTCATTTACTGATTGTAATTCATTTACTGATTGTATTTCATTTACTGATTGTAATTCATTTACTGATTGTATTTCATTTACTGATTGTATTTCATTTACTGATTTTATTTCATTTACTGATTGTATTTCATTTACTGATTTTATTTCATTTACTGATTTTATTTCATTTACTGATTTTATTTCATTTACTGATTTTATTTCATGTACTGATTTTATTTAATTTACTGATTGTAATTCATTTACTGATTGTATTTCATTTACTGATTGTAATTCATTTACTGATTGTATTTCATTTACTGATTTTATTTCATTTACTGATTTTATTTCATTTACTGATTTTATTTCATTGACTGATTTTATTTTATTTACTGATTATATTTCATTTACTGATTGTAATTCATTTACTGATTTTATTTCATTTACTGATTTTATTTCATTTACTGATTGTATTTCATTTACTGATTGTAATTCATTTACTGATTATATTTCATTGACTGATTTTATTTCATTTACTGATTTTATTTCATTTACTGATTTTATTTCATTTACTGATTGTATTTCATTTACTGATTGTATTTCATTTACTGATTTTATTTCATTGACTGATTTTATTTCATTTACTGATTTTATGTCATTTACTGATTGTAATTCATTTACTGATTTTATTTCATTTACTGATTGTATTTCATTTACTGATTGTAATTCATTTACTGATTGTATTTCATTTACTGATTGTAATTCATTTACTGATTTTATTTCATTTACTGATTTTATTTCATTTACTGATTGTATTTCATTTACTGATTGTAATTCATTTACTGATTGTATTTCATTTACTGATTGTAATTCATTTACTGATTTTATTTCATTTACTGATTGTATTTCATTTACTGATTTTATTTCATTTACTGATTGTATTTCATTTACTGATTGTATTTCATTTACTGATTTTATTTCATTTACTGATTGTATTTCATTTACTGATTGTAATTCATTTACTGATTGTATTTCATTTACTGATTTTATTTCATTGACTGATTTTATTTCATTTACTGATTTTATTTCATTTACTGATTTTATTTCATTTACTGATTGTATTTCATTTACTGATTGTATTTCATTTACTGATTTTATTTCATTTACTGATTTTATTTCATTTACTGATTGTATTTCATTTACTGATTTTATTTCATTTACTGATTTTATTTCATTGACTGATTTTATTTCATTTACTGATTTTATTTCATTTACTGATTTTATTTCATTTACTGATTGTATTTCATTTACTGATTGTATTTCATTTACTGATTTTATTTCATTTACTGGTTTTATTTCATTTACTGATTTTATTTCATTTACTGATTTTATTTCATTTACTGATTTTATTTCATTTACTGATTTTATTTCATTTACTGATTTTATTTCATTTACTGATTGTAATTCATTTACTGATTGTATTTCATTTACTGATTGTAATTCATTTACTGATTGTATTTCATTTACTGATTGTATTTCATTTACTGATTGTATTTCATTTACTGATTGTATTTCATTTACTGATTGTAATTCATTTACTGATTGTATTTCATTTACTGATTGTAATTCATTTACTGATTGTATTTCATTTACTGATTTTATTTCATTTACTGATTTTATTTCATTGACTGATTTTATTTCATTTACTGATTTTATTTCATTTACTGATTTTATTTCATTTACTGATTTTATTTCATTTACTGATTTTATTTCATTTACTGATTTTATTTCATTTACTGATTTTATTTCATTTACTGATTTTATTTCATTTACTGATTGTAATTCATTTACTGATTTTATTTCATTTACTGATTGTATTTCATTTACTGATTTTATTTCATTTACTGATTTTATTTCATTTACTGATTGTAATTCATTTACTGATTTTATTTCATTTACTCATTGTATTTCATTTACTGATTGTAATTCATTTACTGATTGTATTTCATTTACTGATTTTATTTCATTGACTGATTTTATTTCATTTACTGATTTTATTTCATTTACTGATTTTATTTCATTTACTGATTGTATTTCATTTACTGATTGTATTTCATTTACTGATTTTATTTCATTTACTGATTTTATTTCATTTACTGATTGTATTTCATTTACTGATTTTATTTCATTTACTGATTTTATTTAATTGACTGATTTTATTTCATTTACTGATTTTATTTCATTTACTGATTTTATTTCATTTACTGATTGTATTTCATTTACTGATTTTATTTCATTTACTGATTTTATTTCATTTACTGATTTTATTTCATTTACTGATTTTATGTCATTTACTGATTGTAATTCATTTACTGATTTTATTTCATTTACTGATTGTATTTCATTTACTGATTGTAATTCATTTACTGATTGTATTTCATTTACTGATTGTAATTCATTTACTGATTTTATTTCATTTACTGATTTTATTTCATTTACTGATTGTATTTCATTTACTGATTGTAATTCATTTACTGATTGTATTTCATTTACTGATTGTAATTCATTTACTGATTTTATTTCATTTACTGATTGTATTTCATTTACTGATTTTATTTCATTTACTGATTGTATTTCATTTACTGATTGTATTTCATTTACTGATTTTATTTCATTTACTGATTGTATTTCATTTACTGATTGTAATTCATTTACTGATTGTATTTCATTTACTGATTTTATTTCATTGACTGATTTTATTTCATTTACTGATTTTATTTCATTTACTGATTTTATTTCATTTACTGATTGTATTTCATTTACTGATTGTATTTCATTTACTGATTTTATTTCATTTACTGATTTTATTTCATTTACTGATTGTATTTCATTTACTGATTTTATTTCATTTACTGATTTTATTTCATTGACTGATTTTATTTCATTTACTGATTTTATTTCATTTACTGATTTTATTTCATTTACTGATTGTATTTCATTTACTGATTGTATTTCATTTACTGATTTTATTTCATTTACTGGTTTTATTTCATTTACTGATTTTATTTCATTTACTGATTTTATTTCATTTACTGATTTTATTTCATTTACTGATTTTATTTCATTTACTGATTTTATTTCATTTACTGATTGTAATTCATTTACTGATTGTATTTCATTTACTGATTGTAATTCATTTACTGATTGTATTTCATTTACTGATTGTATTTCATTTACTGATTGTATTTCATTTACTGATTGTATTTCATTTATTGATTGTAATTCATTTACTGATTGTATTTCATTTACTGATTGTAATTCATTTACTGAATGTATTTCATTTACTGATTTTATTTCATTTACTGATTTTATTTCATTGACTGATTTTATTTCATTTACTGATTTTATTTCATTTACTGATTTTATTTCATTTACTGATTGTAATTCATTTACTGATTTTATTTCATTTACTGATTGTATTTCATTTACTGATTGTAATTCATTTACTGATTGTATTTCATTTACTGATTTTATTTCATTTACTGATTGTATTTCATTTACTGATTGTATTTCATTTACTGATTGTATTTCATTTACTGATTGTATTTCATTTACTGATTTTATTTCATTTACTGATTTTATTTCATTTACTGATTGTATTTCATTTACTGATTGTATTTCATTTACTGATTGTATTTCATTTACTGATTGTATTTCATTTACTGATTTTATTTCATTTACTGATTTTATTTCATTTACTGATTTTATTTCATTTACTGATTGTATTTCATTTACTGATTGTATTTCATTTACTGATTGTATTTCATTTACTGATTGTATTTCATTGACTGATTTTATTTCATTTACTGATTTTATTTCATTTACTGATTGTATTTCATTTACTGATTTTATTTCATTTACTGATTTTATTTCATTTACTGATTGTAATTCATTTACTGATTTTATTTCATTTACTGATTTTATTTCATTTACTGATTTTATTTCATTTACTGATTTTATTTCATTTACTGATTTTATTTCATTTACTGATTTTATTTCATTTACTGATTTTATTTCATTTACTGATTGTAATTCATTTACTGATTTTATTTCATTTACTGATTGTATTTCATTTACTGATTTTATTTCATTTACTGATTGTATTTCATTTACTGATTGTAATTCATTTACTGATTTTATTTCATTTACTGATTGTATTTCATTTACTGATTGTAATTCATTTACTGATTGTATTTCATTTACTGATTTTATTTCATTGACTGATTTTATTTCATTTACTGATTTTATTTCATTTACTGATTTTATTTCATTTACTGATTGTATTTCATTTACTGATTGTATTTCATTTACTGATTTTATTTCATTTACTGATTTTATTTCATTTACTGATTGTATTTCATTTACTGATTTTATTTCATTTACTGATTTTATTTCATTGACTGATTTTATTTCATTTACTGATTTTATTTCATTTACTGATTTTATTTCATTTACTGATTGTATTTCATTTACTGATTTTATTTCATTTACTGATTTTATTTCATTTACTGATTTTATTTCATTTACTGATTTTATTTCATTTACTGATTTTATGTCATTTACTGATTGTAATTCATTTACTGATTTTATTTCATTTACTGATTGTATTTCATTTACTGATTGTAATTCATTTACTGATTGTATTTCATTTACTGATTGTAATTCATTTACTGATTTTATTTCATTTACTGATTTTATTTCATTTACTGATTGTATTTCATTTACTGATTGTAAGTCATTTACTGATTGTATTTCATTTACTGATTGTAATTCATTTACTGATTTTATTTCATTTACTGATTGTATTTCATTTACTGATTTTATTTCATTTACTGATTGTATTTCATTTACTGATTGTATTTCATTTACTGATTTTATTTCATTTACTGATTGTATTTCATTTACTGATTGTAATTCATTTACTGATTGTATTTCATTTACTGATTTTATTTCATTGACTGATTTTATTTCATTTACTGATTTTATTTCATTTACTGATTTTATTTCATTTACTGATTGTATTTCATTTACTGATTGTATTTCATTTACTGATTTTATTTCATTTACTGATTTTATTTCATTTACTGATTGTATTTCATTTACTGATTTTATTTCATTTACTGATTTTATTTCATTTACTGATTTTATTTCATTTACTGATTTTATTTCATTTACTGATTTTATTTCATTTACTGATTGTATTTCATTTACTGATTGTATTTCATTTACTGATTGTATTTCATTTACTGGTTTTATTTCATTTACTGATTTTATTTCATTTACTGATTTTATTTCATTTACTGATTTTATTTCATTTACTGATTTTATTTCATTTACTGATTGTAATTCATTTACTGATTGTATTTCATTTACTGATTGCAATTCATTTACTGATTGTATTTCATTTACTGATTGTATTTCATTTACTGATTGTATTTCATTTACTGATTGTATTTCATTTACTGATTGTAATTCATTTACTGATTGTATTTCATTTACTGATTGTAATTCATTTACTGATTGTATTTAATTTACTGATTTTATTTCATTTACTGATTTTATTTCATTGACTGATTTTATTTCATTTACTGATTTTATTTCATTTACTGATTTTATTTCATTTACTGATTGTAATTCATTTACTGATTTTATTTCATTTACTGATTGTATTTCATTTACTGATTGTAATTCATTTACTGATTGTATTTCATTTACTGATTTTATTTCATTTACTGATTGTAATTCATTTACTGATTGTATTTCATTTACTGATTGTATTTCATTTACTGATTGTATTTCATTTACTGATTTTATTTCATTTACTGATTTTATTTCATTTACTGATTGTATTTCATTTACTGATTGTATTTCATTTACTGATTGTATTTCATTTACTGATTGTATTTCATTTACTGATTGTATTTCATTTACTGATTTTATTTCATTTACTGATTGTATTTCATTTACTGATTTTATTTCATTTACTGATTTTATTTCATTTACTGATTGTATTTCATTTACTGATTGTAATTCATTTACTGATTGTATTTCATTTACTGATTGTATTTCATTTACTGATTGTATTTCATTTACTGATTGTATTTCATTTACTGATTTTATTTCATTTACTGATTGTATTTCATTTACTGATTGTATTTCATTTACTGATTGTATTTCATTTACTGATTGTATTTCATTTACTGATTGTATTTCATTTACTGATTTTATTTCATTTACTGATTTTATTTCATTTACTGATTTTATTTCATTTACTGATTGTATTTCATTTACTGATTGTATTTCATTTACTGATTGTATTTCATTTACTGATTGTATTTCATTTACTGATTGTATTTCATTTACTGATTTTATTTCATTTACTGATTGTATTTCATTTACTGATTTTATTTCATTTACTGATTTTATTTCATTTACTGATTGTATTTCATTTACTGATTGTATTTCATTTACTGATTGTATTTCATTTACTGATTGTAATTCATTTACTGATTGTATTTCATTTACTGATTGTATTTCATTTACTGATTTTATTTCATTTACTGATTGTATTTCATTTACTGATTGTAATTCATTTACTGATTGTATTTCATTTACTGATTGTAATTCATTTACTGATTGTATTTCATTTACTGATTGTATTTCATTTACTGATTTTATTTCATTTACTGATTGTATTTCATTTACTGATTTTATTTCATTTACTGATTGTATTTCATTTACTGATTGTAATTCATTTACTGATTGTAATTCATTTACTGATTGTAATTCATTTACTGATTGTAATTCATTTACTGATTGTAATTCATTTACTGATTGTAATTCATTTACTGATTGTATTTCATTTACTGATTGTAATTCATTTACTGATTGTATTTCATTTACTGATTGTATTTCATTTACTGATTTTATTTCATTGACTGATTGTATTTCATTTACTGATTTTATTTCATTTACTGATTGTATTTCATTTACTGATTTTATTTCATTTACTGATTGTATTTCATTTACTGATTTTATTTCATTTACTGATTGTATTTCATTTACTGATTTTATTTCATTTACTGATTGTATTTCATTTACTGATTGTAATTCATTTACTGATTGTAATTCATTTACTGATTGTATTTCATTTACTGATTGTATTTCATTTACTGATTGTATTTCATTTACTGATTGTATTTCATTTACTGATTGTATTTCATTTACTGATTGTATTTCATTTACTGATTGTATTTCATTTACTGATTGTATTTCATTTACTGATTGTATTTCATTTACTGATTGTATTTCATTTACTGATTGTATTTCATTTACTGATTGTATTTCATTTACTGATTTTATTTCATTTACTGATTGTATTTCATTTACTGATTTTATTTCATTTACTGATTTTATTTCATTTACTGATTGTAATTCATTTACTGATTTTATTTCATTTACTGATTGTATTTCATTTACTGATTGTATTTCATTTACTGATTTTATTTCATTTACTGATTTTATTTCATTTACTGATTTTATTTCATTTACTGATTTTATTTCATTTACTGATTTTATTTCATTGACTGATTTTATTTCATTTACTGATTTTATTTCATTTACTGATTTTATTTCATTTACTGATTTTATTTCATTTACTGATTGTATTTCATTTACTGATTTTATTTCATTTACTGATTGTATTTCATTTACTGATTTTATTTCATTTACTGATTTTATTTCATTTACTGATTGTATTTCATTTACTGATTTTATTTCATTTACTGATTGTATTTCATTTACTGATTGTATTTCATTAACTGATTGTATTTCATTTACTGATTTTATTTCATTTACTGATTGTATTTCATTTACTGATTTTATTTCATTTACTGATTTTATTTCATTTACTGATTGTATTTCATTTACTGATTTTATTTCATTTACTGATTTTATTTCATTTACTGATTGTATTTCATTTACTGATTTAATTTCATTTACTGATTGTAATTCATTTACTGATTGTATTTCATTTACTGATTGTATTTCATTTACTGATTGTATTTCATTTACTGATTTTATTTAATTGACTGATTTTATTTCATTTACTGATTTTATTTCATTTACTGATTTTATTTCATTTACTGATTTTATTTCATTTACTGATTTTATTTCATTTACTGATTTTATTTCATTTACTGATTTTATTTCATTTACTGATTGTATTTCATTTACTGATTGTAATTCATTTACTGATTGTATTTCATTTACTGATTTTATTTCATTTACTGATTTTATTTCATTTACTGATTTTATTTCATTTACTGATTTTATTTCATTTACTGATTGTAATTCATTTACTGATTTTATTTCATTTACTGATTTTATTTCATTTACTGATTGAATTTCATTTACTGATTTTATTTCATTTACTGATTTTATTTCATTTACTGATTTTATTTCATTTACTGATTTTATTTCATTTACTGATTTTATTTCATTTACTGATTTTATTTCATTTACTGATTGTAATTCATTTACTGATTGTATTTCATTTACTGATTGTAATTCATTTACTGATTGTATTTCATTTACTGATTGTAATTCATTTACTGATTGTATTTCATTTACTGATTGTAATTCATTTACTGATTGTATTTCATTTACTGATTGTAATTCATTTACTGATTGTATTTCATTTACTGATTGTAATTCATTTACTGATTGTATTTCATTTACTGATTGTAATTCATTTACTGATTGTATTTCATTTACTGATTGTAATTCATTTACTGATTTTATTTCATTTACTGATTGTAATTCATTTACTGATTGTATTTCATTTACTGATTGTAATTCATTTACTGATTGTATTTCATTTACTGATTGTAATTCATTTACTGATTGTATTTCATTTACTGATTGTATTTCATTTACTGATTTTATTTCATTTACTGATTGTATTTCATTTACTGATTTTATTTCATTTACTGATTTTATTTCATTTACTGATTTTATTTCATTTACTGATTTTATTTCATTTACTGATTGTATTTCATTTACTGATTTTATTTCATTTACTGATTTTATTTCATTTACTGATTTTATTTCATTTACTGATTTTATTTCATTTACTGATTGTAATTCATTTACTGATTGAATTTCATTTACTGATTTTATTTCATTTACTGATTTTATTTCATTTACTGATTTTATTTCATTTACTGATTTTATTTCATTTACTGATTTTATTTCATTTACTGATTGTAATTCATTTACTGATTGTATTTCATTTACTGATTGTAATTCATTTACTGATTGTATTTCATTTACTGATTGTAATTCATTTACTGATTGTATTTCATTTACTGATTGTAATTCATTTACTGATTGTATTTCATTTACTGATTGTAATTCATTTACTGATTGTATTTCATTTACTGATTGTAATTCATTTACTGATTGTATTTCATTTACTGATTGTAATTCATTTACTAATTTTATTTCATTTACTGATTGTAATTCATTTACTGATTGTATTTCATTTACTGATTGTAATTCATTTACTGATTGTATTTCATTTACTGATTGTAATTCATTTACTGATTGTATTTCATTTACTGATTGTATTTCATTTACTGATTTTATTTCATTTACTGATTGTATTTCATTTACTGATTTTATTTCATTTACTGATTTTATTTCATTTACTGATTTTATTTCATTTACTGATTTTATTTCATTTACTGATTGTATTTCATTTACTGATTTTATTTCATTTACTGATTTTATTTCATTTACTGATTTTATTTCATTTACTGATTTTATTTCATTTACTGATTGTAATTCATTTACTGATTGTATTTCATTTACTGATTGTAATTCATTTACTGATTGTATTTCATTTACTGATTTTATTTCATTTACTGATTTTATTTCATTTACTGATTTTATTTCATTTACTGATTTTATTTCATTTACTGATTTTATTTCATTTACTGATTGTATTTCATTTACTGATTGTAATTCATTTACTGATTGTAATTCATTTACTGATTGTATTTCATTTACTGATTTTATTTCATTTACTGATTTTATTTCATTTACTGATTGTATTTCATTTACTGATTGTATTTCATTTACTGATTGTATTTCATTTACTGATTGTATTTCATTTACTCGTTTTATTTCATTTACTGATTTTATTTCATTTACTGATTGTATTTCATTTACTGATTGTAATTCATTTACTGATTGTGTTTCATTTACTAATTTTATTTCATTTACTGATTTTATTTCATTTACTGATTTTATTTCATTTACTGATTTTATTTCATTTACTGATTGTAATTCATTTACTGATTGTATTTCATTTACTGATTGTAATTCATTTACTGATTGTATTTCATTTACTGATTGTAATTCATTTACTGATTGTATTTCATTTACTGATTGTAATTCATTTACTGATTTTATTTCATTTACTGATTGTAATTCATTTACTGATTGTATTTCATTTACTGATTGTAATTCATTTACTGATTGTATTTCATTTACTGATTGTAATTCATTTACTGATTGTATTTCATTTACTGATTGTAATTCATTTACTGATTGTATTTCATTTACTGATTGTAATTCATTTACTGATTTTATTTCATTTACTGATTGTAATTCATTTACTGATTGTATTTCATTTACTGATTGTAATTCATTTACTGATTGTATTTCATTTACTGATTGTAATTCATTTACTGATTGTATTTCATTTACTGATTGTATTTCATTTACTGATTTTATTTCATTTACTGATTGTATTTCATTTACTGATTTTATTTCATTTACTGATTTTATTTCATTTACTGATTTTATTTCATTTACTGATTTTATTTTATTTACTGATTTTATTTCATTTACTGATTGTAATTCATTTACTGATTGTATTTCATTTACTGATTTTAATTCATTTACTGATTGTATTTCATTTACTGATTTTATTTCATTTGCTGATTTTATTTCATTTACTGATTGTAATTCATTTACTGATTGTATTTCATTTACTGATTGTAATTCATTTACTGATTGTATTTCATTTACTGATTGTATTTCATTTACTGATTGTATTTCATTTACTGATTGTATTTCATTTACTGATTTTATTTCATTTACTGATTTTATTTCATTTACTGATTTTATTTCATTTACTGATTTTATTTTATTTACTGATTGTAATTCATTTACTGATTGTAATTCATTTACTGATTGTATTTCATTTACTGATTGTAATTCATTTACTGATTGTATTTCATTTACTGATTTTATTTCATTTACTGATTTTATTTCATTTACTGATTTTATTTCATTGACTGATTTTATTTCATTTACTGATTTTATTTCATTTACTGATTGTAATTCATTTACTGATTTTATTTCATTTACTGATTTTATTTCATTTACTGATTGTATTTCATTTACTGATTGTAATTCATTTACTGATTTTATTTCATTGACTGATTTTATTTCATTTACTGATTTTATTTCATTTACTGATTTTATTTCATTTACTGATTGTATTTCATTTACTGATTGTAATTCATTTACTGATTTTATTTCATTGACTGATTTTATTTCATTTACTGATTTTATTTCATTTACTGATTGTATTTCATTTACTGATTTTATTTCATTTACTGATTTTATTTCATTTACTGATTGTAATTCATTTACTGATTTTATTTCATTTACTGATTTTATTTCATTTACTGATTGTATTTCATTTACTGATTTTATTTCATTTACTGATTTTATTTCATTTACTGATTTTATTTCATTTACTGATTGTAATTCATTTACTGATTTTATTTCATTTACTGATTGTATTTCATTTACTGATTTTATTTCATTTACTGATTGTATTTCATTTACTGATTGTAATTCATTTACGGATTTTATTTCATTTACTGATTGTATTTCATTTACTGATTGTAATTCATTTACTGATTGTATTTCATTTACTGATTTTATTTCATTGACTGATTTTATTTCATTTACTGATTTTATTTCATTTACTGATTTTATTTCATTTACTGATTGTATTTCATTTACTGATTGTATTTCATTTACTGATTTTATTTCATTTACTGATTTTATTTCATTTACTGATTGTATTTCATTTACTGATTTTATTTCATTTACTGATTTTATTTCATTGACTGATTTTATTTCATTTACTGATTTTATTTCATTTACTGATTTTATTTCATTTACTGATTGTATTTCATTTACTGATTTTATTTCATTTACTGATTTTATTTCATTTACTGATTTTATTTCATTTACTGATTGTAATTCATTTACTGATTTTATTTCATTTACTGATTGTAATTCATTTACTGATTTTATTTCATTTACTGATTGTATTTCATTTACTGATTGTAATTCATTTACTGATTGTATTTCATTTACTGATTGTAATTCATTTACTGATTTTATTTCATTTACTGATTTTATTTCATTTACTGATTGTATTTCATTTACTGATTGTAATTCATTTACTGATTGTATTTCATTTACTGATTGTAATTCATTTACTGATTTTATTTCATTTACTGATTGTATTTCATTTACTGATTTTATTTCATTTACTGATTGTATTTCATTTACTGATTGTAATTCATTTACTGATTTTATTTCATTTACTGATTGTATTTCATTTACTGATTGTAATTCATTTACTGATTGTATTTCATTTACTGATTTTATTTCATTGACTGATTTTATTTCATTTACTGATTTTATTTCATTTACTGATTTTATTTCATTTACTGATTGTATTTCATTTACTGATTGTATTTCATTTACTGATTTTATTTCATTTACTGATTTTATTTCATTTACTGATTGTATTTCATTTACTGATTTTATTTCATTTACTGATTTTATTTCATTGACTGATTTTATTTCATTTACTGATTTTATTTCATTTACTGATTTTATTTCATTTACTGATTTTATTTCATTTACTGATTGTATTTCATTTACTGATTTTATTTCATTAACTGGTTTTATTTCATTTACTGATTTTATTTCATTTACTGATTTTATTTCATTTACTGATTTTATTTCATTTACTGATTTTATTTCATTTACTGATTTTATTTCATTTACTGATTGTAATTCATTTACTGATTGTATTTCATTTACTGATTGTAATTCATTTACTGATTGTATTTCATTTACTGATTGTATTTCATTTACTGATTGTATTTCATTTACTGATTGTATTTCATTTACTGATTGTAATTCATTTACTGATTGTATTTCATTTACTGATTGTAATTCATTTACTGATTGTATTTCATTTACTGATTTTATTTCATTTACTGATTTTATTTCATTGACTGATTTTATTTCATTTACTGATTTTATTTCATTTACTGATTTTATTTAATTTACTGATTTTATTTCATTTACTGATTGTATTTCATTTACTGATTGTATTTCATTTACTGATTTTATTTCATTTACTGATTTTATTTCATTTACTGATTGTATTTCATTTACTGATTTTATTTCATTTACTGATTGTATTTCATTTACTGATTGTAATTCATTTACTGATTTTATTTCATTTACTGATTGTAATTCATTTACTGATTTTATTTCATTTACTGATTGTATTTACTTTACTGATTGTATTTCATTTACTGATTTTATTTCATTTACTGATTTTATTTCATTTACTGATTTTATTTCATTTACTGATTGTATTTCATTTACTGATTGTATTTCATTTACTGATTGTATTTCATTTACTGATTGTATTTCATTTACTGATTTTATTTCATTTACTGATTGTATTTCATTTACTGATTTTATTTCATTTACTGATTGTATTTCATTTACTGATTGAATTTCATTTACTGATTGTATTTCATTTACTGATTTTATTTCATTTACTGATTTTATTTCATTTACTGATTGTATTTCATTTAATGATTGTATTTCATTTACTGATTGTATTTCATTTACTGATTGTATTTCATTTACTGATTGTATTTCATTTACTGATTTTATTTCATTTACTGATTGTATTTCATTTACTGATTTTATTTCATTTACTGATTTTATTTCATTTACTGATTGTATTTCATTTACTGATTGTAATTCATTTACTGATTGTATTTCATTTACTGATTGTATTTCATTTACTGATTGTATTTCATTTACTGATTGTATTTCATTTACTGATTGTATTTCATTTACTGATTTTTTTTCATTTACTGATTGTATTTCATTTACTGATTGTATTTCATTTACTGATTGTATTTCATTTACTGATTGTATTTCATTTACTGATTGTATTTCATTTACTGATTTTATTTCATTTACTGATTGTATTTCATTTACTGATTGTATTTCATTTACTGATTGTATTTCATTTACTGATTTTATTTCATTTACTGATTTTATTTCATTTACTGATTTTATTTCATTGACTGATTTTATTTCATTTACTGATTTTATTTCATTTACTGATTTTATTTCATTTACTGATTTTATTTCATTTACTGATTGTATTTCATTTACTGATTTTATTTCATTAACTGGTTTTATTTCATTTACTGATTTTATTTCATTTACTGATTTTATTTCATTTACTGATTTTATTTCATTTACTGATTTTATTTCATTTACTGATTTTATTTCATTTACTGATTGTAATTCATTTACTGATTGTATTTCATTTACTGATTGTAATTCATTTACTGATTGTATTTCATTTACTGATTGTATTTCATTTACTGATTGTATTTCATTTACTGATTGTATTTCATTTACTGATTGTAATTCATTTACTGATTGTATTTCATTTACTGATTGTAATTCATTTACTGATTGTATTTCATTTACTGATTTTATTTCATTTACTGATTTTATTTCATTGACTGATTTTATTTCATTTACTGATTTTATTTCATTTACTGATTTTATTTAATTTACTGATTTTATTTCATTTACTGATTGTATTTCATTTACTGATTGTATTTCATTTACTGATTTTATTTCATTTACTGATTTTATTTCATTTACTGATTGTATTTCATTTACTGATTTTATTTCATTTACTGATTGTATTTCATTTACTGATTGTAATTCATTTACTGATTTTATTTCATTTACTGATTGTAATTCATTTACTGATTTTATTTCATTTACTGATTGTATTTACTTTACTGATTGTATTTCATTTACTGATTTTATTTCATTTACTGATTTTATTTCATTTACTGATTTTATTTCATTTACTGATTGTATTTCATTTACTGATTGTATTTCATTTACTGATTGTATTTCATTTACTGATTGTATTTCATTTACTGATTTTATTTCATTTACTGATTGTATTTCATTTACTGATTTTATTTCATTTACTGATTGTATTTCATTTACTGATTGAATTTCATTTACTGATTGTATTTCATTTACTGATTTTATTTCATTTACTGATTTTATTTCATTTACTGATTGTATTTCATTTAATGATTGTATTTCATTTACTGATTGTATTTCATTTACTGATTGTATTTCATTTACTGATTGTATTTCATTTACTGATTTTATTTCATTTACTGATTGTATTTCATTTACTGATTTTATTTCATTTACTGATTTTATTTCATTTACTGATTGTATTTCATTTACTGATTGTAATTCATTTACTGATTGTATTTCATTTACTGATTGTATTTCATTTACTGATTGTATTTCATTTACTGATTGTATTTCATTTACTGATTGTATTTCATTTACTGATTTTTTTTCATTTACTGATTGTATTTCATTTACTGATTGTATTTCATTTACTGATTGTATTTCATTTACTGATTGTATTTCATTTACTGATTGTATTTCATTTACTGATTGTATTTCATTTACTGATTGTATTTCATTTACTGATTGTATTTCATTTACTGATTGTATTTCATTTACTGATTTTATTTCATTTACTGATTTTATTTCATTTACTGATTTTATTTCATTTACTGATTGTAATTCATTTACTGATTGTATTTCATTTACTGATTGTAATTCATTTACTGATTGTATTTCATTTACTGATTGTATTTCATTTACTGATTGTATTTCATTTACTGATTGTATTTCATTTACTGATTGTAATTCATTTACTGATTGTATTTCATTTACTGATTGTAATTCATTTACTGATTGTATTTCATTTACTGATTTTATTTCATTTACTGATTTTATTTCATTGACTGATTTTATTTCATTTACTGATTGTATTTCATTTACTGATTGTAATTCATTTACTGATTTTATTTCATTTACTGATTGTATTTCATTTACTGATTGTATTTCATTTACTGATTTTATTTCATTTACTGATTTTATTTCATTTACTGATTGTATTTCATTTACTGATTTTATTTCATTTACTGATTGTATTTCATTTACTGATTGTAATTCATTTACTGATTTTATTTCATTTACTGATTGTAATTCATTTACTGATTTTATTTCATTTACTGATTGTATTTACTTTACTGATTGTATTTCATTTACTGATTTTATTTCATTTACTGATTTTATTTCATTTACTGATTTTATTTCATTTACTGATTGTATTTCATTTACTGATTGTATTTCATTTACTGATTGTATTTCATTTACTGATTGTATTTCATTTACTGATTTTATTTCATTTACTGATTGTATTTCATTTACTGATTTTATTTCATTTACTGATTGTATTTCATTTACTGATTGAATTTCATTTACTGATTGTATTTCATTTACTGATTTTATTTCATTTACTGATTTTATTTCATTTACTGATTGTATTTCATTTAATGATTGTATTTCATTTACTGATTGTATTTCATTTACTGATTGTATTTCATTTACTGATTGTATTTCATTTACTGATTTTATTTCATTTACTGATTGTATTTCATTTACTGATTTTATTTCATTTACTGATTTTATTTCATTTACTGATTGTATTTCATTTACTGATTGTAATTCATTTACTGATTGTATTTCATTTACTGATTGTATTTCATTTACTGATTGTATTTCATTTACTGATTGTATTTCATTTACTGATTGTATTTCATTTACTGATTTTTTTTCATTTACTGATTGTATTTCATTTACTGATTGTATTTCATTTACTGATTGTATTTCATTTACTGATTGTATTTCATTTACTGATTGTATTTCATTTACTGATTTTATTTCATTTACTGATTTTATTTCATTTACTGATTTTATTTCATTTACTGATTGTATTTCATTTACTGATTGTATTTCATTTACTGATTGTATTTCATTTACTGATTGTATTTCATTTACTGATTTTATTTCATTTACTGATTGTATTTCATTTACTGATTTTATTTCATTTACTGATTTTATTTCATTTACTGATTGTATTTCATTTACTGATTGTAATTCATTTACTGATTGTATTTCATTTACTGATTGTAATTCATTTACTGATTGTATTTCATTTACTGATTGTATTTCATTTACTGATTTTATTTCATTTACTGATTGTATTTCATTTACTGATTGTAATTCATTTACTGATTGTATTTCATTTACTGATTGTAATTCATTTACTGATTGTATTTCATTTACTGATTGTATTTCATTTACTGATTTTATTTCATTTACTGATTGTATTTCATTTACTGATTTTATTTCATTTACTGATTGTATTTCATTTACTGATTGTAATTCATTTACTGATTGTAATTCATTTACTGATTGTAATTCATTTACTGATTGTAATTCATTTACTGATTGTAATTCATTTACTGATTGTAATTCATTTACTGATTGTATTTCATTTACTGATTGTAATTCATTTACTGATTGTATTTCATTTACTGATTGTATTTCATTTACTGATTTTATTTCATTTACTGATTGTATTTCATTTACTGATTTTATTTCATTTACTGATTGTATTTCATTTACTGATTTTATTTCATTTACTGATTTTATTTCATTTACTGATTTTATTTCATTTACTGATTGTATTTCATTTACTGATTTTATTTCATTTACTGATTGTATTTCATTTACTGATTGTAATTCATTTACTGATTGTAATTCATTTACTGATTGTATTTCATTTACTGATTGTATTTCATTTACTGATTGTATTTCATTTACTGATTGTATTTCATTTACTGATTGTATTTCATTTACTGATTGTAATTCATTTACTGATTTTATTTCATTTACTGATTGTATTTCATTTACTGATTGTATTTCATTTACTGATTGTAATTCATTTACTGATTGTATTTCATTTACTGATTGTATTTCATTTACTGATTTTATTTCATTTACTGATTGTATTTCATTTACTGATTGTATTTCATTTACTGATTGTATTTCATTTACTGATTGTAATTCATTTACTGATTGTAATTCATTTACTGATTTTATTTCATTTACTGATTGTATTTCATTTACTGATTGTATTTCATTGACAGATTGTATTTCATTTACTGATTGTAATTCATTTACTGATTTTATTTCATTTACTGATTGTATTTCATTTACTGATTGTAATTCATTTACTGATTGTATTTCATTTACTGATTGTATTTCATTTACTGATTGTATTTCATTTACTGATTTTATTTCATTTACTGATTTTATTTCATTTACTGATTTTATTTCATTTACTGATTGTATTTCATTTACTGATTGTATTTCATTTACTGATTGTATTTCATTTACTGATTGTATTTCATTTACTGATTTTATTTCATTTACTGATTGTATTTCATTTACTGATTTTATTTCATTTACTGATTTTATTTCATTTACTGATTGTATTTCATTTACTGATTGTAATTCATTTACTGATTGTATTTCATTTACTGATTGTAATTCATTTACTGATTGTATTTCATTTACTGATTGTATTTCATTTACTGATTTTATTTCATTTACTGATTGTATTTCATTTACTGATTGTAATTCATTTACTGATTGTATTTCATTTACTGATTGTAATTCATTTACTGATTGTATTTCATTTACTGATTGTATTTCATTTACTGATTTTATTTCATTTACTGATTGTATTTCATTTACTGATTTTATTTCATTTACTGATTGTATTTCATTTACTGATTGTAATTCATTTACTGATTGTAATTCATTTACTGATTGTAATTAATTTACTGATTGTAATTCATTTACTGATTGTAATTCATTTACTGATTGTAATTCATTTACTGATTGTATTTCATTTACTGATTGTAATTCATTTACTGATTGTATTTCATTTACTGATTGTATTTCATTTACTGATTTTATTTCATTTACTGATTGTATTTCATTTACTGATTTTATTTCATTTACTGATTGTATTTCATTTACTGATTTTATTTCATTTACTGATTGTATTTCATTTACTGATTTTATTTCATTTACTGATTGTATTTCATTTACTGATTTTATTTCATTTACTGATTGTATTTCATTTACTGATTGTAATTCATTTACTGATTGTAATTCATTTACTGATTGTATTTCATTTACTGATTGTATTTCATTTACTGATTGTATTTCATTTACTGATTGTATTTCATTTACTGATTGTAATTCATTTACTGATTGTAATTCATTTACTGATTTTATTTCATTTACTGATTGTATTTCATTTACTGATTGTATTTCATTTACTGATTGTAATTCATTTACTGATTGTATTTCATTAACTGATTGTAATTCATTTACTGATTGTAATTCATTTACTGATTGTATTTCATTTACTGATTGTATTTCATTTACTGATTGTATTTCATTTACTGATTGTAATTCATTTACTGATTGTAATTCATTTACTGATTTTATTTCATTTACTGATTGTATTTCATTTACTGATTGTATTTCATTGACAGATTGTATTTCATTTACTGATTGTAATTCATTTACTGATTTTATTTCATTTACTGATTGTATTTCATTTACTGATTGTAATTCATTTACTGATTGTATTTCATTTACTGATTGTATTTTATTGACAGATTGTATTTCATTTACTGATTGTATTTCATTTACTGATTGTATTTCATTTACTGATTGTATTTCATTTATTGATTGTATTTCATTTACTGATTGTAATTCATTTACTGATTGTATTTCATTTACTGATTGTATTTCATTTACTGATTGTATTTCATTTACTGATTGTATTTCATTGACAGATTGTATTTCATTTACTGATTTTATTTCATTTACTGATTGTATTTCATTTACTGATTGTAATTCATTTACTGATTGTATTTCATTTACTGATTGTATTTCATTTACTGATTGTATTTCATTTACTGATTGTATTTCATTTACTGATTGTAATTCATTTACTGATTGTATTTCATTTACTGATTGTATTTCATTTACTGATTGTATTTCATTTACTGATTGTATTTCATTGACAGATTGTATTTCATTTACTGATTGTATTTCATTTACTGATTGTAATTCATTTACTGATTGTAATTCATTTACTGATTGTATTTCATTTACTGATTGTATTTCATTTACTGATTGTATTTCATTTACTGATTGTATTTCATTTACTGGTTGTATTTCATTGACAGATTGTATTTCATTTACTGATTGTAATTCATTTACTGATTGTATTTCATATACTGATTGTACTTCATTATCTGATTGTATTTCATTTACTGATTGTATTTCATTTACTGGTTGTATTTCATTTACTGGTTGTATTTCATTGACAGATTGTATTTCATTGACAGATTGTATTTCATTTACTGATTGTATTTCATTTACTGGTTGTATTTCATTTACTGATTGTACTTCATTATCTGATTGTAATTCATTTACTGATTGTATTTCATTTACTGATTGTAATTCCTTTACTGATTGTATTTCATTTACTGATTGTATTTCATTTACTGGTTGTATTTCATTGACAGATTGTATTTCATTTACTGATTGTACTTCATTTACTGATTGTAATTCATTTACTGATTGTATTTCATTTACTGATTGTATTTCATTTACTGGTTGTATTTCATTGACAGATTGTATTTCATTTACTGATTGTATTTCATTATCTGATTGTAATTCATTTACTGATTGTATTTCATTTACTGATTGTAATTCCTTTACTGATTGTATTTCGTTTACTGATTGTACTTCATTTACTGGTTGTATTTCATTGACAGATTGTATTTCATTTACTGATTGTAATTCATTTACTGATTGTATTTCATTTACTGATTGTACTTCATTATCTGATTGTATTTCATTTACTGGTTGTATTTCATTTACTGGTTGTATTTCATTGACAGATTGTATTTCATTGACAGATTGTATTTCATTTAGTGATTGTATTTCATTTACTGGTTGTATTTCATTTACTGATTGTACTTCATTATCTGATTGTAATTCATTTACTGATTGTATTTCATTTACTGATTGTAATTCCTTTACTGATTGTATTTCATTTACTGATTGTATTTCATTTACTGGTTGTATTTCATTTACAGATTGTATTTCATTTACTGGTTGTATTTCATTGACAGATTGTATTTCATTGACAGATTGTATTTCATTGACAGATTGTATTTCATTTACTGATTGTATTTCATTTACTGATTGTATTTCATTTACTGATTGTACTTCATTTACTGATTGTACTTAATTTACTGATTGTATTTCATTGACAGATTGTATTTCATTGACAGATTGTATTTCATTTACTGATTGTATTTCATTTACTGATTGTATTTCATTTACTGATTGTATTTCATTTACTGGTTGTATTTCATTTACTGATTTTATTTCATTTACTGATTTTATTTCATTTACTGATTTTATTTCATTTACTGATTGTATTTCATTTACTGATTGTATTTCATTTACTGATTGTATTTCATTTACTGATTGTAATTCATTTACTGATTGTATTTCATTTACTGATTGTATTTCATTTACTGATTTTATTTCATTTACTGATTGTATTTCATTTACTGATTGTAATTCATTTACTGATTGTATTTCATTTACTGATTGTAATTCATTTACTGATTGTATTTCATTTACTGATTGTATTTCATTTACTTATTTTATTTCATTTACTGATTGTATTTCATTTACTGATTTTATTTCATTTACTGATTGTATTTCATTTACTGATTGTAATTCATTTACTGATTGTAATTCATTTACTGATTGTAATTCATTTACTGATTGTAATTCATTTACTGATTGTATTTCATTTACTGATTGTATTTCATTTACTGATTGTAATTCATTTACTGATTGTATTTCATTTACTGATTGTATTTCATTTACTGATTTTATTTCATTTACTGATTGTATTTCATTTACTGATTTTATTTCATTTACTGATTGTATTTCATTTACTGATTTTATTTCATTTACTGATTGTATTTCATTTACTGATTTTATTTCATTTACTGATTGTATTTCATTTACTGATTTTATTTCATTTACTGATTGTATTTCATTTACTGATTGTAATTCATTTACTGATTGTAATTCATTTACTGATTGTATTTCATTTACTGATTGTATTTCATTTACTGATTGTATTTCATTTACTGATTGTATTTCATTTACTGATTGTAATTCATTTACTGATTGTAATTCATTTACTGATTTTATTTCATTTACTGATTGTATTTCATTTACTGATTGTATTTCATTTACTGATTGTAATTCATTTACTGATTGTATTTCATTTACTGATTGTAATTCATTTACTGATTGTAATTCATTTACTGATTGTATTTCATTTACTGATTGTATTTCATTTACTGATTGTATTTCATTTACTGATTGTAATTCATTTACTGATTGTAATTCATTTACTGATTTTATTTCATTTACTGATTGTATTTCATTTACTGATTGTATTTCATTGACAGATTGTATTTCATTTACTGATTGTAATTCATTTACTGATTTTATTTCATTTACTGATTGTATTTCATTTACTGATTGTAATTCATTTACTGATTGTATTTCATTTACTGATTGTATTTTATTGACAGATTGTATTTC
>NC_136495.1:73153050-73203050 GCF_053919585.1 Euprymna scolopes | reverse complement strand
TTTTTTTTTTTGCTTACAAAATTTTGCTTTCAGCTTCGCTTCTGGCTGATGGCACCCGTTTTTTTTTTGTCCCCCCGCCCGGGCTCTTCCATTTTTTCTTTTATGATAGCGGAACGCCGGGCGCTCCCCCTCCGCGTTGACACATTTGCCCCCCCCTTCTGCTGTCACTATCTATTATATTTAAGTCCCCTCCGCTGTCATAATTTTTTTTAACGACCGGGCACCCCCCCCCCTACGTTGTCACAGTTTTCCCC
Organism: Euprymna scolopes; assembly: GCF_053919585.1. Lineage (NCBI taxonomy): Eukaryota > Metazoa > Mollusca > Cephalopoda > Sepiida > Sepiolidae > Euprymna > Euprymna scolopes. The sequence goes on along the minus strand of NC_136495.1, from coordinate 73,202,796 downwards.
CTCCCACTGTCACAAATTTTTTTACGACCAGGCGACGCCGGGCGCCCCCTTGCTAGTCTAATATATAAAGGAGAGATGTCTGTGTGTTTGTCTGTTTACTAAAAACTTTTTTTCTCATCGTACACACCAACTCGACATCGTAAGAAAGGACGATCTCTCAGACAAATAATATCTTAAAATTGGGGGGGGGGAATGGTGTAGAAATTGGGGTTCATCTAAAATCGTCTTTTTCTAAACGACTTCAAGAACTGCGCATGCGTCAACCATTGTTCTCTGAATTAGTTTAAATTATATAATAAACTAATTATAGTTAGTTCAAACGAAATAAGGTATCGACAATTTATATTTTTGACTTGGTTTCGTCTCATAACCGTTAGTTTTGAGGTTCGCGCACGCCTACCCGTGGACATTTTTTTTTTTTTTTTTTTTTTGCATTTATACAGAGTTGTTTTCTAATTTCGGCGGCTAATTATATTCAAACAAAACAAAAACAATTTATTAATTTCGAGTTTTACCATTTTATTATTTTGTTTATATTCTATTTTATTATTTTATTATTTTTTATACTTAACTGAGGTTAAAAAATTTTTTACAAAGAACAAAAGTTCCAATCCAATTATGATTCTTTAAAAATCCTTTAAAAAAAAAAAAAAAAAGCTTTCGTTTCTATTTTTTAACATTTTAAACCTTCTTTAATTTATTGGACAATTTGGGAGGCTAAAACCATCGTAACAAACATTAAAAAAAAAAAAGAAACTGACGAATTGCAGAGTAAAATGTTTCGACGACTTTTTAATGAAACTAAGTTTATAACATTATCCCGTGAATGCGCTAATCATTGATACCTTCTTTCATTGGAAATAAATATATTTTACCATGTAATAGCTACTACGTAATCATGGCTACATCGGTAAAAGATGTTTGGGAGTTCGCGCCCTACATGTGTCATTTATTTAGTTATTTTTTTGCTTACAAAATTTTACTTTCAGTTTTATTTCTAGCTGATGGCACCCGATTTTTTTGCTTCCCCCTCGACTCTCACAATTTTTTTTACGACCCGTTATCATACTTTTTGCCTCCCCGCTGTCATAATTTATCATATTTAAACAGCTTTTACGATCGGTCAACGCCCCCCCTCCACTGTCACAACTTTTTTTAACGGCCGGGGAAGGCCGCCCCCACCCGCCACCGTGGAATAATTCTTCCCCTCTCGCCACATTTTTCTTTTTACGACCGAATAACACTGGGGCCCCACCTCCACAAGTCTGTCATATGAAGCAAATGTCTGTGTTTGTATGTCCGCTAAAACTTGTCATGCGTATCGTGCATGTACAAACTCGGCATCCTTAGAAAGAGAAATCTCTCGGACAAAAAATATCGAAAATTTTTCTTTCGGTTTCACTTCTGCCTGATGGCACCCAAGTCGTTTTTTTTTTAATTTTTAAACTGTATTTTACAATCAGGCAATGCTCCCCCTGCTAGTTATATATATATATATATATATATATATATATATATATATATATATATATATATATATATATATATATATTAGTATTTTTATGTGGTAATTAATAGTGATATTTACATCGAGAAATATATTAGGTTTGAGGCTCCTAAAATTCGTACTAGAATTGGCCATAAGAACCTGTGGTGTAGTGATTAGAGTACTTGGAAAATCCAGTTGTAAAGTGATGTTTTCCTTGAGGTTGAAGATTCAATTCTCAGTATGGACAAACGAAAAATATAATTTCGAAGTGCTTAGGACCTCTATCCAGTCATGACTGATGGAACGAGAGCATATTTACCCGTGAAGTAAAGATAAAATTTCATTCTAGATTGCGTGCAGATTCTCAAGTTCGACAAGATACACCTGATGAAGGTCGAAGGTTACATTAGCCGACACATTGTGAAAATAGCACTCAAGATGAGAACAATAGCCCAAAGAATGCAAAGAGTACGAATAAACAATCACATAAGTTTAGAAAGAAAAAAAAATCAGATTTATCGAAACATTTGTTGATTCAATATATTTCTCATTCAAATGCTAGCCTATATTGTCTAGATTATTGTTCAATGTTTCGACAGATGTAACCTCCGACCTTCTTCAGGTCAAACTCTGGAATCTGCACAGAATTTAAAATAGAACCATTTATTTCCATAAGGACCCGTGGTATAATGGATAAAGTTCTGGGTAAAAATTCAGTTTTCAGTGAAACTCTTCCGGCAGTCGAAGGTTCAATCCTCGGTGCCAGCGATACTAAGAATGCAATTACGAATTACTTAAGACTGATCCCTGATGGATCCAAGGTATGCTATTTTCTGTAGATTAAATAAAGGCTCCCCGTTTGATATTCCGTGCAGATCCCCGAGTTCATATGCAGTTTAAGAAAAAGTCACAGAAGAAAAACAAGAAAATTTAAGTTTAAGGTTTTATAAAAAATATTTAATCTTGTAAAAAAATATACGCAAATGATCATGGAACTGGTTCTTTTTTTTTTTAAAGTCAACCATTATTTACAATTCAGAAAAAAAAAATAACATTTCTTTTCAAATATGGTGAATGGTAAAAAGAACAAAAATAGCATCAAATCAGTTTGCAATGACTTAGACATTTATGGCGTCCTATTATTATTAATTTTTTTTTTGTCATTCTCAAGTGCATATAAATCAATAGCAACTCTAAATCATTAGGGATACTCAGGCTTAAGAACTGATACAAGGCCAATAGAAGTTTGATTAAGTTTATTTTGTTCGTTTATAGCCTTGCTTGGTCATATTGATCCCCCCCCCTAGAAATGTGTTAGATCAGAAAGTTGAAATAAAACGATTTGGAATTTTTATTAGAGATTGGCAGGGTTAGCCGGCGTTATCCGGAGCAAGATAGTAACACGTTTCTATTAAAACTTATCTTTCTACCATTATCTCTCTTCTTCATCCCCTCTGCCCAGACTATTCCTCTTTCGATACACACACTCAAACTCGAATTTATATATTCGTGTTATGGGACCGTCACTTACCCAATAATAAACTCTTTTAAATACTATATAAATCGATAGCTCTCGGGGAAACGGGATTGTCTACCGAGATCCGGCTAACAAGCAAGCCTCGCTTACGTCACTATTTTTCTCTGTAGCTTTTTTTTTTTTTTTTTTTCAATGTAGTTTTCAAACCAATGCCGTGTTCCGCGTTATCTTTTCGTGGTCCCAATTCTGAGTCCATATCAAATAGATTTCCCGGTTTGGCGTTTTTTATTTCCAAATAAATACGTAATAGCACTGAACAACTGATCCCAATTACACGATTGATCACCAAAGAATGAATGATTTTATATATTATTTATTCAGGGAACGCTGATCAAGAACTTACAAACTTTGCGGTTCTTTGCTTTGTATTTCTTAATTTTAGTTAGACATACATATATTGGAGATGACAACTGAGTTTATGTGAGTGAGCGCTTTGACAATTTTTGTTGGGTTTGAAAATTATGAGTGCTAAGATCTCAGCCTGAGTAGCCCACCTGCCAGAGTCATACGATGTACGAGAGTGACACAGAAAGTGGAATTTATAATACAATGTTTGTTCTTTTAAAAAACAGGAGTCCTCTACCCATGTTTACAGATGAGAGTGGTTGTGTCAACCAGAAAAGAAAAGTGAAAAATATTTGCGGTCGTGTTCTTAAAATATGCAAGAACCGGAAAGCACCAATATTTGTCAAAGAACGAGTTCGTGAAAATGTAACAAATTTAAAAAAAAAAAAAATATTTCTCTGGGATTTGGACAAATAATTGGTTAAACATTAGATTTTCTTTTCAGAACATTTTGCCGATTGCATAATCCATAGAAAAAAAAAGAATGTTTTTTTTGTTTTTTTTTTAAATATATATAGAATGAAAAATAAATGTAACGTGAAACGAACGTTACCGTATAACAGGCATTAGAACGGGCTTTCGTTACCAATGTTAGTATCCGTTTTAAATTACAATTTTATACTAAACAATGTTGGATATAAAAGCCACATAATAGATGAAAGAAACGGAACAAGCAAAGAATTAAAAACAAGTTGTATTTATAAAAAAATATGAAACAATAAATTCTGTACAAAACTTAAGTAATAATATAATATTTACAATAAACTTTCACAGAAAGAACAATGGTGTCATTTAGGTTGAAGAAGGACGTTCTGAATTCAGATCACATTCGTGAGTATGCCGATATAAACGGCGGGGGAGATACAGAAGTAGGCTTGCTGGCAATTGGCCTTCGGGCCAAGATCAAAGTGTAGATCAGTATCTGTTCTTCAGATGCTACACTTCAATTTCTTGTTCTGTCAGTGGAGGAGAAATCCTTCACGACTGAAACAATTTTAATTTTTGTTCCTTTTCTCCAAGTTAAAAACTGACTCGGGTGTCTAACTCTGTGGGGGAGGCATTGTAAATAGGAACAAGGCATATCGCCACTTATGTGTAAAGGGGCTATTGTGATGGGGGAACAATCTGAGTGGGGAGTTGAGAAGCGAGATGTTTCTTCACATTACATACAAGGACAAAGAACGAAAGCGTAAGCATCCCCAGATTAGTCGATCGCTTAAGGATGCAACCCAGCCATCTACTAGCTGAAACTAAAAAGGGTTGTCAATTTCGGTTTTATATTCGACAGTTATTCGTGAAGCCACAAAGGAAAATTATAGTACAAAGCTAATATTTGTTAGTAGTCCCCCTTACCCCCAGGGTTTCATATATTTAACTTGATCGCTCGTACAAAATGAGATGATGAGCAAGTGAGATCTCTTCCGGACAGGGAGATCAAATCTTAAAACCTGTTTTCAACCCATGACTAACAAGAGAGAACTCCCTTCTCTCCTGAAATACCGGGAGATGGTTATATTTATATAACATTATATATTACACCACATATTATTATACACTATATATTATATAATATTATATTGTACAATATTTAATAAATTATATAATTTATTATTAGAAAATATATATTACAATATAACCGATTATATTGTATCATATCTATTATATAATATGCATAGGCAGTATCCATGACGGAAGGAGAGGCTCGAATGTGTGTGGCTTCCTTCAGTCTTGGCAGACTACGGATACCCACTGTAAGGGTGACTGTGTGAAATTTGTGTGGCAAGAGTTGCACAGTCTTCGACCACGCCTCTCCTGTGTCAACATTGTTGCATAGCAGTGGCAAGTTGAGGTACAAGACAACTGGAAACAATGCAGAGATGAGCGGAGAGCACAGGCAGCGCCTAGAATTCCCAAATGGTCACCCATCCGGTACTATTCAGGCTCAACGTTGCTTAACTTCGGTGAACTGGCAAGAACCGATGTGTCAACGTGATTATGCTCAAATGTACCTTCTGACTAATAAGAGAACCTCCTTTCCTTTCCTGAAACATGATATATATATCATATTGAGTTTTTAGTTAGGAAATCAGCTTTCTAGTTTCCACCGCAGGAAGGGTGCGGTGGAAACTAGAAAGCTGATTGGCTAACTAAAAACTCAATAGAAGGTGCGAAAATAAAAACGCGAGACAACCACAAAATCTTTGCATAAGCCTGATGAATACAAACGGGGATGAAATGCGGAATAATCTGCGTAGGTTAATTGCCATATATATATATATATATATATATATATATATATAATAAAATAATGACATTCTAATATATATATATATATATAAATTTAAAGGGGGTTAGAACAGTAGTCTAAAGAGCAGAGTGTATTTTAATGTCATAGTAAAATTACTAATTTAATTAAAACACAAGAAAAGAACAGTGTGTTGTAATTCAGATATATAATAAGCTCGAGAGGCAAATATCCTAGAGCTACTTTAATATTTAGTAATGTGATTGATAATTTGAATTTCAAATTAGAATTAAAAATTAAAAATCTGTTTCATAAGAAGGAACAACAACAAAGTCAATAATTTGTACGATCGTTTCGGAAACGATGTTTTTATTGTGGTAGACATTAAGCCCATATAGTTTTTTTTTAAAACAAAGTCTCCTCATCAGCAAAAGTATTGGGTGGGGTTTTTTATATGTAGAAGACACCATAAATAAACCTATCAATTTTTAAGCAAAGCAGATGTATCTTTTAATTGTTCGCCTTTTGAAAACCGTAATTATCGTCAAAGCATTCATTTGGATGTTGAGTGTAGCTAATAAATGTACGAACATATAAAAAAAACCCACCCAACACTTTTGCTGATGAGGAGACTTTGTTTAAAAAAAGCTATATGTAAAAATTATTGTGCGTGGCTTAATGTCTACTACAATAAAACAATCGTTTTCGAAACGATCGTACAAATTATTGACTTTGTTGTTGTTCCTTCTTATAAAACAGATTTTTAATTTTAATTTGAATTTTAAATTATCAATCACATTACTATATATATATATATATATATATATATATATATATATATATATATATACACACACACACACACACAATATCCATGTTGGAGGAAGAGGCTCGCATGTAACTTCTGACTAGAACTGTATCAAAATATTTAATTCGGCCATCATAAACGTACACATGGCCAATGTTCTTATTTCAAAGACAGGTGTTGATCTGAACTCTGTATTTTATTTTGTCGGTTGAAATTTACATAGAACTTTATAACATTGAGGAATATTATAAAACATGACACTGCACTAAAGACAGGTTTCTCGCGTTATAACAAGTTGTTAACGTTAACACTTCGCGGCATATAACTTTACACCGTTTTTTTTATGCGATTCAAATTTTTTTTAACGTTAATATCTGCCATTTTTTCACCATGCGAAAAAAAAATATGGCAAAGGATTTTATAATTAAAAAAAAAATTAAGAACATTGTGGTTTTGCTTCTTTTTTTCTTTTCTTTTTTTTAATTTTGTTAAAATGTTTAATGACCGGATTATCAGAACAAAAAACTCATTGTAAATAAAGAAAATCAAGGTTTGTAAAAGAATATTAAGGATATAAAAATCCAGCCCTAATTTTTTTTTTTTTATTATTTAACATAATTCTTTAATTTTTGGTATTATATATAATAACACTGGGTTTGAAAAAACAAAAACAATTCAAATAGAAATATTTACAAACAAAAGACAGCGTGCAGTTAAAATTACACTCAAGTTTGGACAGCCCTAATTACATCTGTTAAAAAATAGTATTTAATCTGCATTGTTATTTTGAACACTGCATTAGCTTTTTTTTTTGTACAAAGTTATAAAAAAAGAAGAGTTTCAAAAAGAAAATTTGAAGGAGATCTTACATAACAAAAGCTGAAAGTTTGGGTGGTGAGACTGATTGAGGGATTTGGGTTCAAAAGATTAACCTCAGACACCAAAAATGAAGAAAATTTCTCTTTCCGATCAAAAACAAGCGAAGTGGACACAAAATGTCGGCCCTCACCCCCACCAAATAAAATCCCCAATAAGGATAGCTGCGGTCTATAATTGAGATTAAAGGGTTGCGACTGAAGTGATTTCTCTATCTGATGTGACTTCCGGGGTCAGAGAATTCTGTCTCTTTCCTGGTGACACACTGAGTAGTAAAACAAACATGAAAGTCGTTGCTCCCCATTTAGCCCCATTGATGGTAGGGATCGAGACACTTTGTAAGTTTATGAGTCCCTGACGCAGACGTTTGATATGTCTCTTTTATGGAAATCACTCAAGACAAAGCATGGAGCCACTTGATTTAAGGAGCTAACAATAGCGAAAGAGGATTATTGTAAAGACAAGAGCTGCCTATTAACCATAGTCTCGAAAAGACCAAGGCTGTAGGTAGAAGGAAAACAGTGAGCAGGAATAGAGTTCCACAACCTTGTAGTTCTTGGAAAGAAGCTGTATTACAATGTGGTATTAAAACAACGAATTGATGGAGACCACTAGACCAACGAGTTAAACGAGCTGGAACAAAGGAAGCAGGGAATAGATTAGACAATTCTGGGGAACTCCTGCCATAATAGTATTTGTAGAAAAGACTGAGACTAGCAATATCACGTCTGTGGGAAAGAGGTTGCAGTAAAGAAGAAAGTGTGGGGCTAATCAAATTACAGATACGTTTTTGCAATTTATCAAGAACCTTCAACTGGGAGACAGATTCACCAGCCCAATTGTGACGAGAGTATTTCATAGTAAATTTGTAGAGGGAGAGAACAGCCTCAGGCGTGAGAAAGCGTTTAGAGCACGCAAATGACCCGTCAGCATAAAGTATTAACCTCTCTGATATTCTTGCGAGTTCTGGTTTTGAAATCTCTTTATAAAAAAATATTCCTGCGTGAAAAATTTGGGCTATCAAGACGAACAGGTGTTAAGGCGAGAGGGGAAAATAATATTCTGAAACGCTAACAATTCTTGTTTAAAAAAAAAAAAGCAAAAAAAAAAAAAAAAACTGAGAAATGTTTCTGAAATAAATACAAAAACTCGATGCAGAAAGACATCAATATGTACGAATTCAAGGCGTGCTTTGTGGAGAAACGTGTAAATAACAAACAAGGCCAGCAGAGGGAATCACAAAGACATGCAATCCCCATCTAGAACAACAACAATCTAACGTTTCAAAGAATTATTTATGCAAAAAAGTCAAGAATAAAATGTCGTTCATGTTTAAAGGTTTAAACATCTTTAAGGATTTCCATTTTTTTTTTCTACGAAATCAAAAATACCAGCATTGAGGACTCATGAATCAAAGATCGAAGACAATTTCCAACTCTTTGAATGGTTATGCTTTTCATACAAGCTTTACACATGCAGCACATACATAAAATGATGAGTTATATCCCAATGGCTACAGAACAGAATGAATTTTCATTGTCTTAATGAATATAGGTCTTCGCTTACATGTAAAATAATTTGAAATAAATTTAAACAACAATAAAAAAATTAAAAAAACGTCATGATTGTGGACTGATTTTATTTTTCTATCAGAGCATATATATTGACGAGTTGCATTCCAACATTGGGCGTTAAAATGCAACTCGCCAATATATATGCTTTGAGGGTCAAAGTAGATCTTCATCGAGTTTATTTCTAACCATTTGAGCTATCATTATAAGGAACATACATACATTATATATGAACACATACACATACATAAATGTATAGTATACACACGCATGGTACATACATGCACATAAATGTATACACACGTGTACATATATACACACAAATATATGTACATACACACACATATATATATATATATATATACACATGCATACATATATATATGCACATACATACACCTATATACACATACATACATACACCTATATACACATACATACATATACTTATATACACATACAGACATTAGGTTGGTGCAAAAATGTTTTTTTATATATTGTTGAACGTCAAAAAACATTATTTTTGCACCAACCTAATACATACATATAAATGTATACACACAAATATATATGTACATACATATAAATACACACTAATATATATATATGCATACAGATATATGTATGTATGTGTATATAGGTATATGTATGTATGTATGTATGTGTATATAGGTATATATATGTGTATATAGGTATATGTATGTATGTATATATAGGTATATGTATGTATGTGTATATAGGTATATGTATGTATGTGTATATAGGTATATGTATGTATGTGTATATAGGTATATGTATGTATGTATGTGTATATAGGTATATGTATGTATGCATGTGTATATAGGTATATGTATGTATGCATGTGTATATAGGTATATGTATGTATGTATGCATGTGTATATAGGTATATGTATGTATGTATGCATGTGTATATAGGTATATGTATGTATGTATGCATGTGTATATAGGTATATGTATGTATGTATGCATGTGTATATAGGTATATGTATGTATGTATGCATGTGTATATAGGTATATGTATGTATGCATGCATGTGTATATAGGTATATGTATGTATGCATGTGTACATAGGTATATGTATGTATGCATGTGTATATAGGTATATGTATGTATGCATGTGTATATAGGTATATGTCTATATATTAGATTGGTGCAAAAATGTCGTTTTTATATATAGTTGAACGTAAAAAAAAAAAAAAAAAAAAAAAACGACTATTTTTGCACCACCCCGATACATACATATAAATACATACATACAGATGCATACATATATACACACACATATAAATGCATAAGTAAAAGTTTGAAGGGCATATAAAATGGATATGGATATAAAACTAACATCAAATGTCGCTTGTTGTTTGTTGTTTGTCGCTTGTCCTGCTTGGTTTTAGAAACATAAACTCAGAAATTGGCAAGCATCTCGCTCGATTCTGCACGTAGTCTCGCCAAATTTAGATCCATATCCTCTGTAACAACAATATTCAGCACTCTTTCTTTAGAAATATACTCACGTCAGAATTGAACAAGGTCACAGAGGTTGGTGTATTTTCTGTAGACGTCAAGTCGGCGTTTTGCCAATCAAATTTCCGACACCTTAAACACTAGGTGCAGATAAAAGTTAAAACCAGTACACTCTACAAACGTATTAAACACTTTTGTTTGTAATATTAATTAAAAAAGAGAAATTTAATAAAAAAAAAACATTTTGTTGATAACACCTTTAGACAAAGGAATATTTTAATATAAGTTTCATTTTTGAAACGCTACATTTTCCATTGCTGCTCCTACTGATAAAATGATTCATTGATTTTAAGCTACCGGTTAAACTAAAATCTAGAAATCACTTTACATTGTATTTTTTTTTTTTTTACGTTCCTGAAAATATGTTTTTTTTATGGTCATCCGAAAAATTAAATTATATTCAGTGATTTTGAAAGGATCGGTAAAAATTTTGAAATCGTCCCATCAATAATATGTATATATATCAAGAGACGTCGAAATTTAAAACATTTTTGGGAGATAAGCTTAAAAACTAGGTATAGTTAAAAAAGAAAAAAAAGAAAATGGTGGTTTTGATGAATTGTCCATCTGAACAACATGGACAGCAATATCCAGGGCAAAAAAAAAAAAAAATAAAATAAAATAAACTCTTTGATTATTTTCTATATGGAATTTCAGCCAGATTTGACTAATAAAATATGATTGTATTAGAATTTGATCAAAAAAACAGTTTTAGTTTACAATTTTGTATTTTCAGGAGTGAATTAGTTTTGAGATCAAGTATAACTCCTGATATTGCTCAAATTAAAACCAATTTTGTTAAACTGATAAAATCAAAAGCGAAATGGCTCTGGGGCTTTATCCTTAAGATTTTTGTAAATTTCTTTAATGGAGGGTTATTTTTTAAATGAAATAAAAACTAACAATGGGACAGAAAAAAAAAAAAATAAATTGAGCAAATTCTGGAATGTGTGGCACAATTTTTGATGGGCTTGAAGATAAACAATCTTTAGAAATTGTTATATATATACAATTCCAAATTGGAAGTATGATGAAAGAAAGTCAGATTTAAGCCAATTCTGCTTTTCTTCCAACAAAATAGAGAAATTTGTCAATGGAACTGTCCATCACGTCAAATTCTCTTCCTGCAATGCAGTTCACACCTGCCCTAGATTTGCTGTCCTTAATCTCTTCAAAAATTGTAAAACACTTTTGAAGTGCTTGAACATACAATTTTTTTTTTGTCACGTATTCAATAAGTCATTTTACAAGAACAGCAAAAAAAAAGACTTGTGTGGTCGAGACAAATAAGCCAATTCCCTCATCAAAAGATGACGTGCAGCAGAGAAATGTTTTAGAGATAACGGGAACCAAATTGGTAAACAAGCCGTTTGGAAGCAAGTGTTTTCTTGATGATTCCTTTCTTGTAATATTGGCGCAGAGATCGGCTGAGTTTGTCATAGTTCATAGCGGGTCGGTTTTTGCGTTGGCCCCACAACTTAGCAACATGTGCAGAATCTTCAATTTTGAAGATGCCGTCCTTATTGTTGAGCCAACGGATGCAGTTATTGTGTCGGTCTGCTTCTCCAAGCAATTCTTTCAAAAATTGCCAAAGATGGATGTTCTGTTTGTGGCGAACAGTTTTCGGCTCTGGATCTGGAAGAACAAAAATAAAAATAGAGTTAAGACAAATAAAAGCAAATTAAGATGGTGTTATATATATATATATATATATATATATATATATATATATATATATATATATATATATATATGAGAGAGAGAGAGAGAGAGAGAGAGAGAGAGAGAGAGAGAGACGGTATCCATGTTGGAGGAAGAGGCTCGCATGTAACTTCTGACTAGAACTGTATTGTAAAATCAAAATATTTAATTCGGCCATCATAAACATACACATGGCCAATGTTCTTATTTCAAAGACAGGAGTTGATCTGAACTCTGTATTTTATTTTGTAGATTGAAATTTACATAGAACTTTATAACATTGAGGAATATTATAAAACATGACACTGCACTAAAGACAGGTTTCTCGCGTCATAACAATTTGTTAACGTTAACACTTCGCGGCATATAACGTTACGTCATGCTCTCTCGGTGACCTTACACAAGCAAAGATAAATAGAACTCCTTACGACATTTCTGAATGTTTGAGATAAGGATTGCTTATTCGCACTATTCAGAATCTTTGTATTACTGCTCTAATCTTAAGTGTCATTAACACAACGTTTCATCCGATGTAATCTCCAACTATCTTCAAGTGTATCTTGTTGAACTGAAACCTTTCTGCATGGAATCATTTCAGGGTTTGAACAGATCTTCAATATCCATTTTCAAGGACTTTCAGTCTTTTAAGGCTTTTTCCATGCAAAATTCAAATTTTTAAAAATAAAATTTGATATACAGTAGAAACCATGGATACGGCATTAATCCGTTCTTGAGTTGGATGATAAGGTGAAATCGCCGTATAGTGGGGCCTAAGTAAAATTTTATACGTTACATATTAAAAATTAATAACAAAATACAGTACATTATATAATAAACATTGTCAAATATCATTATAAATAAACCCGGTAAGGCAGGCAAATACCGTAACCAGGTGCTGGAAAAACATTGTATCCCGGAGTTCTACTGTATAAACAATGATGTAATAAATTAAAGTAAACTTAATTGACATTTACATTCAAAACAATTTGCCTGTCGACAATCATATCTACATTCCCTGTAAATATACTTATATTTGGCCAACTAAGAGCTATTAAATGTTATTTTCACCATTGTAGATTGATCTTCGCTGTGTTCGTTTTACTTTAAAATTTGAAATTTCCGGTATAGTGGATACAACAGTAACGTCCCTTTATCACAAAACAACCCGATGTTCTTATATGGAAAATATCAGATAGTTTTGTGATCAAGCGACAAAACTCTTATCCACAATAATACAATGTAATTGCATATCTATATATAAAAGTGAAAGTGTCTGTCTCTGTGTGTGTCTGTGTACATTTCCCTACGCAATAACTGTACATTTTCAGTCTACAGATTCGAAATTTGATATACAGGGTATTGAGATTTGGAAAAATCTTTTTAATCTGTTTTCGACCAGAAATTTTGCTGCTAAGGGATCAAAGTTCGACGTTTTGACTTTTCAGAACTCTGCCAAACTCCTCCGACAATTTTGGGTATAAACACTTGAAATTTTAGATATAGGTTCCTTGGACATGGATCTAACTTAATAACTTGATTTGAGCCCCAAACAATAAATTTTAAGAGGTCGTAATAGGGGACAAAGTTTTTAAAAAATTTGAATTATGCGGTCTCTACCAAATTACTCAGACAATTTCTGGTCTAAACATTTGAAATTTTACATAAAGGGTATTCAGAGATAAGGCAAGCTTTTTAATCAGTTTGGGTCGAAAATTTGAGCTATCAATATATAAATGTATGTATGTATGTATGTTTACATGTCTGTCTAAATCTTTTGACAGAGGCGACGGATTTTCACAAGATCAGTATTGTTTTGAAGCTCGACCCTTCAGACGACAAATACCGAAAAATTGGCTAAAAACATTACTTTATTCACATTCAAATAGACACTTTTCAACAGGGAGGGGTCGCTTTTTTCGCCTATATTTTCGAAAGTCATCCCCTCTTTTCAATTATCTAGCCTTAATTTAAACCTACGTCACTTCCGGTTTTCCCCGTTCTTTTTCCTCCTTCGCGGTACGGGTTTGTGCCTGCATTCCTACTACCATTTTTTTTTTTTTTTTTTTTTGCTCAACACACCTCCAGACACCAGGACAACGCCGGGCACATATGCTAGTATATATATAAACATTAGAACTATAGTGAATTCGAGAGAGCAAGTTAATGCATTGATTGTAGGTGATTAAATGACTTACTGACTCAATAGTTTTCTAACGAATAATGAAAAATATAAAAATTAAATAAGTTTTTTTTTTTTATATATAGTTTTAAAGGTTAAAAAAACTTCCAAGACACACATTTATATATGTAAGTTTTGATCTCGCTATTATATTAGGTTTAATATAATAATCGATAGGGAATTGTCTATACTAATGTAAAAAAGTCATAACATGCAGGAATTAAAATATATTTAACCGTAACTTACGACCAGGCAATACCGGGCGGCCTGTTGGTTATTACTATATTTCGCTTTTGTCTCGCCCTGTTCAAATCCCAAAACTAAGCTTGCGATATTTTATTTCAAAAGTTTATTTTTTTTTTTAAATAAATAAATATAAAACTTACAATCACAATCATAAATGATTTTCTTGTCCATTTCAGATGAAGGACTGGTGCTGACCGAACTGAGACTGTCACTGCTGTCTGAATTAAACTGGTTGGAGTATTGATCTGCCGGCGGTGAAGTATGTTTTAGATAGGTTTTGATTGCAAAGAAGTTCTCCGCTTTTGGAGTTGAAGAGAGTATGTTGTTCTGGAGAGCTAAGGAGTTGTAATCGAACGAATCAGCGTAGTCAACAATTTGAAATTCTGAAATTTTCAAAGAACAACATTATTTTAAAATTTATTTAAATATTTAAATAAAATTTATTTTAAAATTTAAAAATCTAGTAGAAGTCGAATTTTCACGTTTCAAGCTTTTTTTAATCATTTTGGTAATGTTCGTGTTTCATCTGCTGTACTCTCCAGCCTTTTTTTTTTATTTTTTATTTTTTAAGATTCTGGGTAATGATATTTACATTCCACCACTAATCTCCCTCTTAAACAGGATCAAAAAGAGTCCCAAACCTAATAAAATCCGCACTATCTCCTTGCTGCAATGCTTCATCCCTGCGCCTGTTTTACAAGTATTTTAATGGAATTTATTCTGATGAACTCTTAGTACTTGCGCCCCTCGACGTAAATAGCCCGACTAACTCGACAAACAGCAAAATACCAGCCTTTCACTGTATAAATCCTTCAATACCGGAAAGACATCTACCCTAATACAGGGTGTCCAAAAAGTTACTGAAGGGTTGAAAATCTTTCATTTTACCATTAATGCTTATTTTTTTTCTTTATTTCAGATATTTAACAGATTAATATTTTGCGAATTGATAATAGATAAGCATAAGATTGAACAACGTACGGAAGTTGCGAAATTGTTTTACCAAAATCAGGGGTCAATTGTTTTGGCTCAAAGAGCTTATCAAAGAGCAATGTCAAATGGCCACCATGTTCCCCAGACTTGACTAGCCTCGACTTTTTCTTGTGGGGATATCTTAAAGAAAGAGTCTATGCCACCACACCCAAACCCTGCAAAAATTGAAGGAAAACATCAGGAACGAAATAAGGGAGTTAAATCGCAATCCAGAGATTCTGCAATCTGTCATGAATAATGTTTTGGAAAGAGCACAAATGTGCAAAACTGAAAATGGGCAAAATTTAAAAGACATTATTTTTCATAAATAAAGATTGTTTAATTTTTGCAATTTTATTCAAATAAAATTCCAATGTCTTACTCAGATTGTGTTAAAATTACAGAAAAATATCAAAAATAAAGAATTCAAAATCCTTCAGTGGCTTTTTGGACAGCTTGTAGTTTCTTCCCTTAAATTGCTAGAATTTGAAATTCCCACGATTTTTTGCTTCCCAGACTAAATCTGAATATAATGCAAATAAAACTTTTTGCTCCTCAACTCCCTTCAAAGTGGTACCGTGCCTTGTTTGGGGTGAATGAGTAAAAATAAAAATTCTGAGTCATTATTCATTGCAGTAAAGAACTCATTTGTATGCTTTTTAAATATGCCATATAATTTACTTAAGCAAGGATTGAACTCATGACATCAAAAGAGCATTCACTTTAGAACGATTCCTAACCAACGCCTGCATCCACTAAATCACGTATTTGCGCAAAAATAGTAAAAGGTTATCGATGCAGACAATGATTTAACTCTTTCAAGGTTATTGTGTCACTCATTTTGATCATTCGGACGACTGTTCTCATCTTGTGTTATTCACACAACGTTTCAGCCGATGTAACCTCCGACCTTCAAGTGTATCCTGTTGAACTCGGGAATTTTTATGTTAAACTACAATGGAACGCTTTATTTAATCCATGGGGGGTAGCATAATCTCATTCTGTCAACCATGTAGAAGTTCTAAGTAATTTGCAAGTTTATTCTGAGTATGGCCTGCACTAAGGATTGAACCTGAGTGATCACTTACCAGATATTTTATCCGTTATGCCACAGGGCCTTGTGGTGTAGTATGAATTTTGGGAGCCTTAAACCTATTGTTTTTAGATGTACAATCACTATAGATCAATGATTGATACATATTACTATATACATTATATATATATATATATATATATATATATATATTACTTTTAATTTGTTTTTACATAAGCAGAAATGTGCTGCTACACAGTCATGAGCATATTTTGGTTTTATAGTATTTAACACATTACTGCTTGTATAAAAACAAATTAAAAGTATACCCTGCTCTACTTCAGTATTGAGCACTCTTGTATTAACCTCGTTATATTTCATTGGTTACTTTTCCTCTGGAAAATAATCCCAAATTATATATATATATATATATAGGTGCTAATCTAGCAGCATGTATGGCATAATCGCATTGACACACTGGTTCTTGTCAGATCACCGAAGTTAAGCAATGTTGAGCCTGGTTAGTACCAGATGGATGACCATTTGGGAATTGTAGGTGCTGTATGTGCTCTCCGCTTATCTCAGAATTTGTTTTCAGTCATCCTGTACAGAAACTTCACTTGGCACTAGTATTTAATAATGTCGTCTCAAGAGAAGTGTGGTTGAAGATTGTGCACCTCCTGCTATAAAAATTTCACGTGCAAGCAACCCTTCATGGATATCTATAGTCTGTCCAAGACTGAAGGAGCCTGCTAATCTAGCGCCACTGATGAGTTGTGATACAACGAAACAGGACTGTATGTCAATGACTACAAATTATATATATATATATATATATATATATATATATATATTTTTTTTTTTTTTTTTACACGGTGGTCACCACTTATCAAGGCCCGGAAGCCACTCAGGGATAAGGGTTATTGCAAGTACAGTACGTATATAATATGTGTTTATAACTACTCGGGCAGTGATTAAATATAAATAATTAACAAAGTTGTCATTTACATAGCTCAATAGTACAAGACTAGAGCTATAAATATTTTCTTTAAAGATACATTAGAAGGAATAGACACAAACATTTACTCATTTTCAAAAAATGAGTAAACATTTGTGTGCCTTTTAAAGTGGTATCCTTAAAAGAATATATAATGCTTCTATCTTAGGTTGAGCATTTGGGAAGTGATATACAAATTACTATTAGCGTATGAAGCGGTGCTTTTTGTGTAAACAAATTGCTCTTAGCTACTTTGGACAATGTCAAAACATTGGTTATTCACTGCCCGGTTAGCAGCAGCCATACAGCGCAATGGTTAGAAGCTCTGACTGTCGTTTGGGCGATCAGGTTTCGATCCTGGCTTGAGGTAGTTGCTTGTCTAGCCGGACTGATGAGCTGCGAAACAGTACTGTATGTGGATATATATATCTCGTTAGTCAACATTCTAAAACCAGAGGTTGTATTTAATTCTCTCTCATAACATTTTTCTTCATATTTTTATGAAGTAGGTCTTGCACGCACTTCGTTCCCTAAACTTGGAGACAAAGATATATTCCTTGGAGGAAAATAGTTGAAAAGATATTTTTCCTTGGAATATAAAAGGATTTAGTAAGAAAAAAAATGAAATGGAAGTTTTCGAAGTTTGCAGAATCATAAGAAACAAAACTCTTAATGCAGTGTTTATAGGCACCAACTACAAAGAAAATTGAATTTAACCCACACATGTGGAATCAGTCATCTATATATTGATACAATAGCATGTATGTTCTTTTGTGTGTCACGCTTATATCCGGATCGTTTAATTGTTATGTTCATCTATTTCTTGTCATAAATAATTTTGCTAAGAATTCTTCATAAGTTTTGGTTTAGGTTATGGCTGAAGGAACTCAAGTTATGTTTTTTTTTTCCATAAGTTTTTATTTCAGTTTAGATTCAAGCTAATGCACCCAAGTCATATGGATACATCTGTTTATTTTTGAAATTGCAACAAAAAAAAAAAAAAAAAAAATCGATAGAACATTAACTCTATAATAATATATACGAAATCTGAAAGAATTAAAATATCATATTTAAGCGTATTTTACGGCCAGGCTTTGCCGGGTGTTCGTGCTAGCTTAGATAAATACTTTTGCAGTTTTAACAAAAAAGCTACAATAACATCTGAGCATCTCCATTTACATTGAACATCTACAGAATGCCAACATCAATATATTACGAGTCTCCCGTAGAATTTCCACAGGTCCCGCTAGTATATATATATATATATACACACACATAATTAAATAATTTTTTATACCTACGGACACTAGTGTTTCATGCTTACACAATGATCAGTATAGAATGACAATTCCTGCCGGTTGGGAGACTTGAACCCAGCTACAAACCACCCTTGACTCCATTTGCTAAGCCTTTACCTCTGGGCCACCAAACAATTGCCAATATATATATCTTAATTATAAAATTGTTGATCGTCCGGGCGTCCTTGCTTTCTTGAATCTGAATAAGTGTTTAAATACAGTACTTATCTGATGGCTAAATGTTGTGGTTTCGATCTTAGCTAATGGCATCCAAGTCATATTTATTTTTACTTTTGAAACCATTATTATATATATATATTAGGTACAATATAATAATCAATAAAGCATTTGCTCTACAATAATAAATACGAAATCTGAATGAATTAAAATATCATATTTAAGTGTATTTTACAATTGGGCAACCCCAGATGGG
Organism: Euprymna scolopes; assembly: GCF_053919585.1. NCBI lineage: Eukaryota > Metazoa > Mollusca > Cephalopoda > Sepiida > Sepiolidae > Euprymna > Euprymna scolopes. The sequence continues at coordinate 73,183,521 of NC_136495.1, read as the reverse complement.
ACGATTCCAATATTTTTCCGATTCTGATACAATTACCGATTCCGTACTAAATTGCCAATTCTGATACAATTACCGATTCCGATTCTTTATAAATCTCTAAATATTTAACTAGAAAAGTGTTATTTTGTCCTGATTACTGTAAAAACGCATCTTAAATGTGCATATATTTTCTCAAACGTAAAAACACACTTGTGAGGGGGTGATCTAGGGATTTTTGTCTTACTGGAAGTTTAAAACAAACATTTATTATTTTATTATTACTACAAACAATGGAAGATGTTTCTTAAATCAAAATCAAATAAAAAAGATAATTTAAGGAATCGCTTTTGGCATTGAAAAATAGGCTCACATTTTTGCGATTCTGATTCCGATACCCACAAAAGCTCCGATTTTTCCGATTTCTGATTAAGCGTCCCAACACTAATATATACTGTATTTGGGAATATACTCGAACATTATATATATATACACACACACACACACGAACATGTTATTTATTGTAGCTTTATAATAAAAATAAAACTCAAGGTAAAAACACTAGTTTGAATCATCAACATACGAATTGTAAATCATCATCTCAAAAAGGCAGAAACAATTATTGCATCGTATTCACTGACATTCTTAAGATAGGCATGATTATATGTTTTGTCAACTATTAGTAAAATAATAGGATAAACTAAACTGTCAAACCTTGGTAGAGCAACTAGTTTGGTAGATGGAAAACTGAAATAATGTCAGCTCATCAACCAGCATTGGCCTCAATTGACGAGCATGTCCAAACCAGTATCAAATTCCGTGCAGATTCCCAGAGTCTGACAGAAAGATACCAGAGTCTGACAAGATACATCAGAAAAAGGTTGGAGATTACATCGACTGAAACGTTGTTTAATATATAATAAGATGAGATAACAAGATGAGAACAGTAGTTTGAAGAATCCAAATGATACTTAGAAGTCCCCATATCTTGAGGTATAGAGTTCAATCCTGAGCAAAGACAGCAAGTCAGTTTTGCGGTTCCATGAATGAAGCTCACAGTGTCTGAATAATAGACATGAAACTGCGTTCAAAATTCCAAAGTTTGGCACATGGAATCTGAAGAAGGCCAAAGAATAAAAACGGTCGAAACACTGCGATAACATCAAGCAAGATAAAGGAATAGATTATTTAGAAACTAGTACAATACCCGTTCCAGGAGAGGTATAAGCAATTCACATAGCTAGTGGTTAACAGCACAGACTGACGATTTGGATGTTCCAAGTTCGAATCAAGTTCGTTCGACAAAAAAAATCACTTTCACTTATGATGTTGACAACCTTTCATGTCCCCCTCCCGTCAGAAATGTTTGACTAAAATAAAAAAAATATCAGGGAAACCAATGCCAACAATAGAATCGTCGAATTCATATGATGATGCTCAGCATAAGTTATAAATTTTAATGTCTTCTTTCTTTTAGAGGTATAATATGGTTTCTGTGGCAGCCCTCACCAAATGGAAAGTTTACAAAATAAATAAATAAAAGTGTGACAGTATTACTTACCCTGTTGCCTGAAATACATAATCCATTAAGCTAAGTCAATGGTTTAGTTGCTAATTTTTTCTCTAAACTTTATGCCAACAAGGAAACAATGGAGTTTACACACAAACGAAAAAGTCCGCCGTATAGATGTTAACGGAAATAGTCATAGGAATCGATAAGAGCATTTATACGAAAGTTTGAAGGCAATGGATGGAGACGAGGTGGAATTTGGATATTTTCAGGTTGATGTTAAGAGGAATCATGCAAAGATTAAGGAAAAAAGAAAGATTTTTTTTAATGGAAAAAAGTTAAGACGGATAATCGCACATCAACATGTTGATATAACAAATCAGATTTAAACTTTTGACCTTAATTTTACTATTCTAAAATAGAACTAGTTTTCTTATATATATATATATATATATATATATATATATATATATATATATATATATATGTATATATATATAAAGGCTTCCTTCAGTCTTGACAGAATATGGATATCCACTGTAAGGGTACCCGCACGTGGAATCTTTGTGGCAAGAGTTGCGCAATCTCCAACCTCACCTCTCCTAAGTTGACATTGTTAAATACCAGTGGAGGTTCAGGACGACTGGAAACAGTGCCGAGATAAGCGGAAAGCACATACAGCGCCTAGAATTCCCAAACGGTCACCCTTCTGGTACTAGCTAGGCTCAACGTTGCTTAACTTCGGTGATCTGGTGAGAACCGGTGTGTCAACGCGATTATGCCGCACATACCCACACACACATATATATATATATATATATACATACACACACGTGCATACATATTAATATAAACAAATTTACATGGTCGCAACACTGGACATTTTATGTTCAGAAAAATGTTCGATTAAAACCGGAAGTTCTCGTCAGGCGACTTAATAAATGGTTGCTTTCCACAGAAGAAACCAGTTCTCAAAAACATTTGTTCAAAACATTAGCATGTCCAGTGTTGCGACCATGTAAATTTGTTTATATTAATAAAAAATTATATCTTACTCTTTTACTGCACATTCTTAATAACCTCGTCAAAATCATTAGTTATTACTTTTGAATATCTTTAATCTGGTGTGTATATATATATATATATATTATATGTATATATTATATATTATACATAATACATTATATATAATACATATATCATATGTATATATATTATATAATATATATTATATAATATATATAGTATATATAATATAAATAATATATATAATATCTAATATACATAATATATGATAATATATATATATATAATAATGTATATAATATGCATATATAATATAAAAATAATATAATATATATAACATAATATAATATATGATAAAATAATATATATAATGATAACTATTTAGACTAGGATGCTATTAAAACCATTTTTCAGCCAGATTTCTTTCCATTAATCATTAAAAAAAAAATCGTACCAAGAACGAAAACTCAACTGAATTGCCAACGTTTTTCCAATTTCCACCAGTGTTGTTTATGTAAAGATTATTTAAGCTTATTTGTTGTTTCAAACTCACCAGTTTTTAAGTTCTTTAGTTCTGAGTAGATTATGTCCGCTGCCGTCGGGTTATGGAGATATTGTAGCAGCTGTTCTTTACTACATTTGCACAATTCTAAACCGTTAAATTTATCCCAGTAAACCGTATGCAATGTTATGCCATAATTGCTCAGCTTGGTTTGAACCCATCGCTTCACGTCAGGTTCTGACCAATATCTCGGATCTAGATACAAACAAAAAGGGGTCAGTTGTAAAAAAAAAATAAAAATAATATAAAACAAAGGAAAAAATAACAAAAAGAAAAAAGAAAATTCATATAACATATATATATATATATATATATATATATATATATATATAAGTTATAAATATATATGGCAATTAAGCTACACAGAATAATCCGCGTTTCATCCACACTAGAATTCGCCAGGTTTAGTGGCAAAAGTCTATATTCCAAAATGTTATTGATCTTACCGTTTATTTCTTTCAGCATGTTAAATTCTTGACGGCACTTGTTTCGTAGCGCAGAACCATTCATATAATTATGTCAATATTTTAATCTTTTTTTTTTAATTTTATTTTTGCTCTGACTTATCAAGAAAATAAGAACTCGTTAACTTTAAAAGAAAATTTAAAAAATACGGGCATGATTACATAAATCAAAAAAAAAAAATCAGAGGAGTAGTTGCAATTGATTCAAATCAAAGATGGCGTAAATATCATGCAACACAATTGCAACTGTTCTTCCGAATTTTCGGATTTATGTAATCATGCCCATTTTTTTTTTATTATTGCAAAAAGAAATAAAAGGTAAGATGGACAACATCTTGGAATTTTAAATATAGACTTTTTGTCGTTTATTTGTATATGCTCTGTAGTTACATCGAGCTTCATAAATTAAAGGATTGGTATAAATAAAAGATGAAATATAATTGAATAAAAAAATTTTCATTCATATATATATATATATATATATATATATATATATATATATATATATATGTTGAATAGCACGGAGTGTTTTTACTTAATGAGCTTTTTTTTGTAATTTTTCAATTTTTCAAATTGTCGTTCTTATTTCTCAATTGAATCTGTGCAAGAAAGTCCCATAGTCGTCTATGTCCATCTGTTTTTCTTTTTCTTGCAAGTACTTTCAACTGAGTTTCATCAGTCGTCTTCAGGCAGTTTTTGCTTATTGCTCTGTTTAAAATCTAAATGCTTTTATATGCTTCAGTTAAAATTATATTTAAATTTCTTTAACTAGTGAAGCGTCTCGTGTGCAAAAAAGATAGGTTTTAAACATGTTAAGAATGTGGCTAAAACGTTAAAAAAAAAAAAAAAACGTATTTTAAGGAAATTAGACAGAGTTTGATTATTTAAGAAGACGGCTCAGCAAGAACTTGAAAGCGACTATATAGGCAGCTCCACAGTATTAGTCTTCCACGAAAAGAAACCTTGTTCATGGAATTTTCGTTTAGTTTTAGGAACAGATAGAGATTAGAGGACATTAGTACCATTGGTTGTAGCTGAACGAGTGTTTGTTGTGAATGTTTTTTCATGCGAGGGGTCATAGTCGAGCACTTATTAAAATACAAATAAAACAATTTGTCGAGCGCTTATTAAAATACAAATAAAACAATTTGTCTATCGCTTATTAAAATACAAATAAAACGATAGTCGAGCGCTTATCAAAATACAAATAAAACAATTTGGATTTGAGAAATGCGTTAACACAACTTTCAGAATTATGACACTGGTTGAAAGAGAATCTGAAAAAAAAAAAAAAAAAAAGCAAGACTTGTTATCAAAGTGGACATAGTGCCTTTTGCTTGCTCTGACAGGAACTGGGGAATTGATTGCAAGAGAATATCATCATTCTACTACAATAAATTACCAGTATGACAAAAAATAAATAAATAAAATAAGCGGCGCTCACCTCAGGTAGGTTAAACTGGCTTTTTTCAAAGGGAAAAGTTTCTAGAGAATACGAAGTTCCCAATCGGTCCCTAGCTGCATGTATATCCAGATCAGGCGAGATGATTAGGGGATTGCAGTTCTTGCAGGGAAATGTGGACGTCCTCCTACATACAGCGCCTAGTATTCTCAAATGGTCACCCATCTGGTACTGACCAGGCTCAACATTGCTTAACCAGTCAGTGATTTACTGAGAACCGGTTTGTCAATGTGATTATGCTGTATGCAATAATCTACATAAATAAAACAGTAGATGTATGTGTTTGAGTAAATATTTAACCGATAAACTCTTAAACTACTGGTCACATAACACAGAAATTAACAAGAAATAAACCAAGGATGTTTTATAATAAGTAAAACCTTTCTTTGAATGAATGAATGAATAACGCACACAGAAATATGTCAGTAAGCTGAAATGTAAAAATGTTCATTTCAACGTTGATATATTTCTATTATTTTTGTGCATGCGCAAATTCATTCATGGCTTGAAGTGGTTTAATTTTCAATCTTTCTTATCCATCTGTCGATAGCTCAAACAGTAGGGAAAGTAACTGGAGTGTTAAATGTCTTGGTTTTGATTCTAGCTGATGGCACTGAAGTCTTTTTTTTTTAACTTTTAAAATTAGTACTCTAATTAGGTACAATATAATATTCAATAGTGAGTTAGGTCTGTAATTATGAATACAAAAATCTGCATGAATTAAATTATATTTAGGTGTATTTTACGACTGGGCAATGCTGGGCGTTACCCGCTAGTATTGCCTATGTTTGGAGAGACCTCTGTCTATATTTGCAACTATCTGGACAAGGACTAATTAAAACTGTAATGTTTGGTTTATTTACTGTTGAAAGAATACCATTTGTAAACGAGTTATTGTATACGATTCATTGAACATAAGTTACTATTTTCATCCATAGCTAGAGTGAAATGTTGCTTTTTATATTTTTCTGGTAGTACGCATGGATAATTAAAAGTCAATAAAACCAGATTCATAATCAGTTGAAAATGCAAAATTATTCTATGATTTTGACAAATCTGTCATTTTAAAATATAACAGAGCCGCTAATAATAATATATATGCAAATGACCAAGCTGGTGTGATGTGACGTCACAGCAGAGATAAAAAGAGCACAAGTGTTCAAGGAAGTGGTGTTCGAGATGCAACAAGAGGAGCATGTGTTCAAGGTGTGGGTGACGTTGCAGCAGGGATGAAAAGTCACATGCGGGCAGAGAAGGAGAAATGAATTGTTTAAATATTAAAAAAAAAAATGTGTAGTTGGAAATACTAGATATAAAGGCTTTTTTTAAAAAAGAAAAAGTGTGTTGAGTTTTTTTTTTTTTTCCTTTCTTGCAACGGAGTCTACACTATGCTTGGTCGATTAAAATAGTATGACACTATTAAGAAAAAAGGTGTACAATGTTCCAAAAATAGAAAATGACTGACCGCGAATATCTTTTTTTTGTGTAAAAAAAATTGTTCTAGCAAATCTATCATTCTTTTGTAATATTTGTCATGTTTACTAATTTCAACATGACATGTAAGTATATAATTATGTTTGTAATAGTGATGGGACGATTACAATATTTCTCCCGATTCTGTACTAAATTCCAATTCTGATAGAATTACCGATTTTGATCCAATTATTATTCCCCCCCCCAGTCACAGTAAAAACATATTTATTGTGTGTGTGTGTGTATATATATATATATATATATTCAAATGTAAAAACACTTGTGGGGGTGATCTATAGCTTTTTGCTTTATTGGTAGATTAAAATAAATATTTATTATTACTACAATTTTTTTTTTCAATTTTCTTCCTTTGAAGATTGTAATGCTGGGTATGGGGAAGCCAAAGCAGCTGTCAACATTGCCCAACTTTTTATTGAAACCAACCGAGAGCTCTTTTTGGTATCTTCGTTGTTCCCTTAAGTGCAATTGTCTGGATCTCTTTTTCACTTGTCCTACAGGAATATTAGTTAGGTAGGACTCCTGGTTCTTCTTCATAAGCCCTGTAGCACCTATAATAACTGGTATGATTGATATCTCTCTAAGATTCCAGTTTCTAAAAAAAGATAATGATAGGAATCGTTTTTTGGCATCGGAAAATGGCCATAGATTTTTCCAATCCAGGTTCCAATACCTTAACAGGTTCTGATTTTTCCGATAACGACCAATTTTTATGTAAAATGCATTCATTTGAAACCCCATTATACTGCATAAAGTCCACTTTCTCTTTATCGCTTTTTTCTGCCTGCAATTGCTAATGATTCGTTTTTATTTTTTTGTTTTTTTTTTTACTTATCTTCACCCCTAACAGGGCATATCACATAGGTAGAGGTGGTAGCTTAGTTGACAAAGGGGGATCTATTAGATCCCAAACTCTTTTTTGGACTTTATCCAAGAGGGAGGGACTAGTGGTAGATGCACCAGGCCGGATGTGGCAACAATACTCCGTGCATCGACGACCGGTGGCTTGTAGAGGTACAGGACACTCAAGTGTGAGTAGTCTTCTAGGTCAATAGTTTGTGCTGTGTCACAATTTCTTGACCAGCCATTACTTAAAAGCTCTCGTGTCCTTTTTCATAAACAGCTTGAGTTTCTGCTGCATCAGATTCATACCGAAAAAGGATGTTTGCAGCCAACATGTCCATTACAAGATCAAATTCTAAAGTTCTTTCTCCAGTATTCCTATCACCAGATTCGCTGAGCTCATCAGATCTAAGCCCATCTTTTAGTCTCACATTTACTCATTCTGACAAATTTGATCAAACAAAATTAACAATTTATGCCTATTTGATCGTTTTTTTGTTTGTGTAAATTAGTGATATTTTGCTTTTTAAACCAGCGCATTTCAGGTGAAAACATTGCATACTTATGTGTCATGTCGAAATTAGTATAAATTCCAAAAATTACGGAAAACGGATTAATAGAAAAATAATTGCAAGATAAAAATAGGATGCTTGTGTGGATTGTTGAGCGCTAAAACCAATTTCAATTTCAGGTAAAAAAAAAATGACATATTTATGTGTCATGTCGAAATTAACATCTTTCATACAAATTTCTAATGGAAAATAATTGCTTTTTGTTGTCTTTTCAAAATATTAATACAGAAAACAGAAGGGGCAAAGACAGAAGCAAAACATTGTTATTAAGTAATAATAGGTATTAACGGAAAGACATCGATGACGTCATAAGGATTAGTACAAGGCAAAAAAAAAAAATGTATGAATTTGCAAAGGAATTTTGGTTAAACAACACAGATTGGTAACCTGACTGTGGTACCAAGTTCAAATTTTGTTTGCTCCACAGAAACATTTTGACTCAAGGTTGATAACATCCTTACATTCTCCCATCCCTGTAAGTACCCCAACATCTTTCTAGAACGAATTCGAACTAGAATTTAAACTAGAAAGATATCAGGGAAACCGATGCCAACAATAGAATCAAGAAAGGTAGGCTCCCTCTACCATGCTAGAAAATTACTCACACTAGAGAGCTCCTGATATATTCACAAAGCCACAATTCGACCATGCATGGAGTATTGTTGCCACATCTCGACTGTAACATCTACCACTAGTCTCACTCTTAAACAGGGTCCAAAATAAAAGACTCAAATCTAACAGGTACTCTACTATCAATCAAGCTCTAACCTCTGTCCCATCACCGCGATATCACATCCCTGTGCTTGTTTTTGTGAGTACTTTAATGAAATGTGTTCTGACGAACTTTTTACTTGTGCCCTCATGGCGTACATGCCCCAGATTAACCTGACAAGCACTAAAATCCCACCCCTTTAATGTTGGGATCCCTAAATGCAAGAAGCCTTTTACTTTAATAGCCCCCCTCCCAGACTGCTTGAATTTAAAATTCCCTCTTTGTTTCCTTGACTGTACTAACCTGCAGAAGTTTAAATAGATAGCTTGCTACTCAACTTCCCAGTCTCTTGTTAGAAATGATCCCAAATAGTAGGTCTTACGTTCCAAGTGGCAACATGCCTTGCTTGGAGTGAAAAGGAGTCTTAAAAAACCCATACGAAATGAAAAGATTGCATTACAGAGATGGGAGGTGGGTGCATGACACTAGCTTATGCGTCTATCAAGGAGCCAGGTATGAGTAAGTGTTCCTTCCATAAGCATGCACATGCAGTCTTGGTATTTTCAAATGGTCACCTTATGAAAGGAACACTTCCTCATACCTGGTTCCTTGACAGATGCATAATCTAGTATCATATATATATATATATATATATATATATATATATATATATATATATATATATATATATATATATATATGTCCAGTACCAGATAGTATGACATAATAACGTTGATACACCAGTTCCTGTTGGATCACTGAAGTTAAACAACGTTGAACCTGGTCAGTACTAAATCAGTGACCATTTGAGACTTTCAGGTGCTGTATGTGCTCTCTGCTTATCTCGGCATTGTTTCCAGTCGTCCTGGACTTCTTGCCAGTGGACTAAAGCTGTATCAATTCAGGAGAGGTGCAGGGTTGAGATACCGCAACATTTGTCTCACAATTACATGCGCAGCTTCCTCTACAGGGGGTACCCTTTGTTTTTCAAAATCGAACGAAGACATCAAGAACCAGATAGGTGACCGCTTGAAAATACCAGGATTGCATGTGTATGCTTATGGAAGATAGCAAATACATAAGCTAGTGTCATGCATCCACCTCCTATCAATGGAATGATGTATATATATATATATATATCATATGGTCAGGTCATGTCATATTCTACTGGTATCATGTAATCCAGAACTACCTGCCTCATGGTTGGGTCACCGGCGACTAAACTGGTTCCCCCACCAGACTTGTTTGGTGAGGAGGGTGGCTAGTCTCCCTGAGGGATTAAAAACAAGATCTTCCAAAGGGCGAGTGGACCCTTTTTCGGGGTCAACAGCCAACTAGCACCGTGTGTGTTTGTGTGTATGTATGTGCGTGTTGGGGTGGAGAGCGCTCCCGTAAGCTGTGGTGAAGGCAACCTTTCTAGGAGAAGCAAATCTCTGATTTAAAAAACCATAAAGCGGGAGACCAGCAGCCGCATTAAGCTGGTCTGCAGTTTAACTTGTTGCTGGCTATCTTGCTCTTACTTGTTGCTGGATCTCAACATTTTGAACTGAGAGAGAAACTTAGCTGTCGTACAAAGCTAAGACTATGTAACATCGTCTGTATATAGATACTCCCTAAGGCATTTGTCTATTAAAATGATCCTGTGGCGATGGAAGTAATTTTTGGGCTCATGGACTTTAAGTGTCTGAGGGAGTGGCACTCGTCTAACAAGACGTTGCAATCATCATATATATATATATATATATATATATATATATATATATATATATGTGTGTGTGTGTGAGTAAGCGAAGCATAATCACGTTGATAGACTGTTTTTTTGTTAGATCATCAATATTGTTGTTGCCTGATGAATACAAGACACTGTATGTAGGAGGACGTCGACACTGTCAGCAGTTCCTGCATCCCACCTGGCTTTCAGCTGCCTCAAACCTGTTCTGCCACTGTATCAGGCTGGTCGGAACGATAAAAGTGAGGCTGCCTCTGCGCAAATCAAATTGCCAGCACATGTCGTTCATCATCCCTAGGATGATTAAAAAGTCTTCATTGTTCTGACAGACGAACGCTAACAGTTTTTATAAATAAAAGGTATTAAACAGATTATGAAATAAAAATTAATACCTTGTTCATTGACAGACCTCGTGATTAAGTTTAAATTATTTTTTTTTAATTTTATAATGGAAAATGAGATTTCAAACTTAATCTAACGATTGACGATATATTTTGCAGAAATATATATTTTCCCACTTGATGTTGCGATATATGTGCAGAGCTCTTCCCATGTATTGACACTTGTATGCATATACACTGTCAGATTTTATGATGGCCTGAAAACAGTAGAATCCATGTTAGCCAATCTTATTTATAAAACTTACTATGTCTGTCTGTCTGTCTCATTATTTTCAAACTATCTCTTCTGAAACTAAAAGTCGCAAAGCGGCGCTAGGAGCCTCAAATGATTGGATTTATATGGACCATTCTTTTATGGGTCTTTAGCCGGTTAAAATAGATTTAAAGGGGTCAAAAAGGAGTCAAAATTGAAAAAAATCGTTATACATTTTGTACATTCATATTAGTTTATTTTTAATCGGTTCATATGCGTGTCATATTGGTACAGTGGTAACGTCACCAGCTTTGAATGCTATCGTTTTGCTTTCGGTTTTCGCTGATGGCACCCAAATACTTTTTTTTTTTAATTTTTGAAATCACGACTCTACAATAATATGTACGAAATCTGGACAAATTAAAATATTATATTTAAGCATATTTTACGACCGAGCAAAGCCCCTCCCCCTTCCTATTTTAGTCTCATATGATGGGGAGAAGTTTCTTATCTTTAGAAAGAAGCTGTGGTGGTTATCCTCTTTGGGTGTATTCCTCTCTCACAATGAAATGTGATACAAGTAGGAATGGAAAGTCAGCTACCCTGAAAATAAGCAGTCTGACCGGCCCCCACAAAAATGCTTAGGAAGCCTCTATGCATTTTACGGTAGGGGCGCTCGAGGTGATTAGTCTGAAACAAGTCCCTTACTAAAAGAGACGGCAAAGCATGAACGCCTACTTGAAGAGAACGAATGCCTACTAGGCACTATACCCAAGTGTCTAACGTCTTTCTCTACAGCAATTTGTCGGGACAACTTGGTATGAGGATACTTTTCCATACAAGTAAATCCTGACTAAGCGATCGCTCCACTAATACCACACAGAAGATGAAGGTTTGTCAAATATAGTTTCATGTTGAATCACGTCTCGTATCAAGGGAGAAACTATGAAGAATTAGTCTCCAACCGATGATGGATGTTTCGAGAGTGTTGGCAAAAAATGCATTCTTAAAACGATAGCTCCATCAGTAACGCCTCTTTAAAATCATCCTTTACAGAGAGTTTGTGAGGATAATCGTTTAGAATCATCCTTTACAGAGAGTTTGTGATGATAATCGTTTAAAATCATCCTTTACAGAGAGTTTGTGAGGATAATCGTTTAAAATCATCCTTTACAGAGAGTTTGTGAGGATAATCGTTTAAAATCATCCTTTACAGAGAGTTTGGGATGATAATCGTTTAGAATCATCCTTTACAGAGAGTTTGTGATGATAATCGTTTAAAATCATCCTTTACAGAGAGTTTGTGATGATAATCGTTTAAAATCATCCTTTACAGAGAGTTTGTGATGATAATCGTTTAGAATCATCCTTTACAGAGAGTTTGTGATGATAATCGTTTAAAATCATCCTTTACAGAGAGTTTGTGATGATAATCGTTTAGAATCATCCTTTACAGAGAGTTTGTGATGATAATCGTTTAGAATCATCCTTTACAGAGAGTTTGTGAGGATAATCGTTTAAAATCATCCTTTACAGAGAGTTTGTGAGGATAATCGTTTAAAATCATCCTTTACAGAGAGTTTGTGATAATAATCGTTTAGAATCATCCTTTACAGAGAGTTTGTGAGGATAATCGTTTAGAATTGATAGAGAAGTACATATACCTTATTTTTCCAATGTAATTTTCAAAGACGAAATTCGTGCTACCCTAGTTGAAACCGATCAACATTCTTCATTGTAGATATCTGACATAAACAACTTCATTTCTACACATGGCCCACTATACAATTCAGATCATTAGCTTTCCAATGCATACAGGAGAGAATTGAATGCCTACAAGAAAGAACTTGAATGCCTACTAAATACTATCCTTGAGAGCCTAGGATTTCGTTGTACAGAGGTTTGTCAGGACAAAAAGTCCCTGAAAGTAAACCCTGACTTAACATTCTAAATAATATGGCATTCCCATAAGTACAAATACAATTCAGGTCATTAGCTTTCCAATGCCTACAGGAGAGAACCTGCATGCCTACAGGAGAGAACCTGCATGCCTACCAGAGAGAACCTGCATGCCTACAGGAGAGAACCTGCATGCCTACAGGAGAGAACCTGCATGCCTACCGGAGAGAACCTGCATGCCTACCGGAGAGAACCTGCATGCCTTCTAAATACTATTCTTGAATGCTTAAGATCTCGTTGTACAGGGGTTTGTCAGGACAACCTGGCTTAAGGATACTTTTCCCTGAAAGTAAACTTCTAAATAACATAATATTCAAAGTACAAATAAGATCTCCTCGCTATGGCTAACCCAGATTAGCTTTTGTGAGGAATGGTGTACTATCTCCAAGTGATATATTTCAAGTAGAAACACGAAGCTGGATACTCCACCACACTAGATGAATTCTTATTATAAAACCAAAAGAAAGATATACTATAACATATTTAAATGGGTAATTGAAGCGGGAAATTATGGTTTTAATTTTTTACTAAGTCTAAGAGGTAAGTCTATGAGGTAAGGGAGAACTTAATTGGAATATTTGAACATCTATGTATCTCATATAGAGATCAAGTGTTATCACCACGAAGTTCGCCCCTTTGATTTCTGAGAACTAACTGAAAAAAAAAAAAAAAAAAAAAAAAATGCATTTGCTTTCAAAAAATGCAACATCTATGTAAACTATTAGATTCAATCTATTTAGTCAGTTGTTAAAAACTTATTGAAATTAATTTTTATTGAATTTTCCCCTAATTTTTTTTATCACGTTGGCCAATTGATGTCTGATGCGATTTTATTGGCTCAGCATTTCAGCATCTTCCGTTTTTTTTTTTTTCGTAAACTATATAGAAAATCCCGACGATATCAATGTCTTTATTCTGCGTAAGTATCTATTTTTTCACATATAACTTATTTCTAGAGAGATAAAAAAAATAGTAAGCTACTGACTTATTTAAACTGAAAGATTTGTTTCTGAATTCATTTCAAGATGTGGGTTGTCTGACTTGCTATTTGCTTTCTCACTTCCCCTCAGTATTTAAAATGGTTGCAGGTGTGGACTAAGAAAAAGGTGCATGTTTTAACAGTAACTTTTACGTGATTGCATAGAAGTACATATCTCTATCGCTACCACTATATAAAACGAACTTTATGTGTGTGTGTGTGTGTGTGTGTGTGTGTGTGCGAGTTCGTTCCTTATCAACTCCAAAACGGCTGGGCCTATTTTTATGAATTTTCACATAAAAGTACTATGTGCCTGGCAGTGTTTCTTAGATCGGTTTCATATTAGAATGTCTTTGATAAGTATCGATAATTGAAAAAATACGATGAAAGAAGGAACAGGCGATTTTGACCAAGGTTAACACCTTACACAACCTAACATCACAAATGCACCCGAGAGGTTTTATTACCACACAAGCATAAAGGTCTGACATACAATCAACAGTAGCTTCTGATATGCCAGGGGTACATTTAAAATGAATGTTCTAGAGCACAATTGTGCCATAATACTCAGCTTTTTCATTTTAAACTTTCATTCAGCTATTATATAAAAATAATTTTATAAAATCCAAAATAAGTTCTCTACGGTGCACTACAATATATGGTGGACTAAATCACTGCAAGGAAACATGTGAATCTTCCTCTGAACTAGAGCCGGCAATCAATCGATTTGTCTGAAAAATAGGCGATTTCACTGATTTCAGTGTGAAATTATGGGAGTACGAAATATTTGTCGATCCTCAATCAGTCCCGGGCAACATTGGGTCTCCCTGTTAACATTTATATACGAATATTTACACATGTAACAGAGTGTAGGCGTGCATATGCAACTGTATAGGAAATGACATCATCGTAAAGAAAACGAAAGACTGTAAAAATGAGAGAGAGTGCATTAGAGAAGACGATCACGTTAGAATGTGGGTGACGTCATGATTATAACGAGAAGTCACACGTGGCGGGAGAATGAGAAAATAGATGACATTACAAAAAAAATAAAAAATAAAAATAAAAAATAAAAATAAAAAATAAAAATAAAAAATAAAAATAAAAAAAGAGTCGAGTTATTACTTGTCTTATGTTCCTTGTGACGTACTCTGCTACAACGTGTTGGGTCTACATGTGTAAACGCGTGTACAACGTTACACAAATTGGTCTTTATTATGGAGTGAAAGGTGGTATTTAGTATTTTTTATTATTGTAAAAAAAAGAAAATAAAGTAAAATTAAATGAGATTCTTTGTTGTATAGTTTGTGGGAATTGAAATTCCCAGGCGAACTCGATTGTCGCCCTTTAACACTGATAACCGGAGAGCAACATATCACGTCACTTCCTGTTTCTTATATCTCTTTCTTTTCCACTGAACTCTCGACCATTCAACGAAGAACCCGCTCCTGGTGGGCATGGCCACCAAACCAACTCTCCTAACTAACTGCAAGTAACGTTACTCCTTTCTCAACAGATTTATTCTCAACAGACCCTTATTCTTACTATCTACATCCTTATTATTTCTCATGTATATTTATGTAAATAAATCTACATTCTTTCACTAATATATATATATCAGTATGTTTTCGTCATCATTATGCGAAATTTTGCTTTTCAATCCTTCTACAATCACTACTTAACACACATGGAGGATGGGATCATCTGAAACATAATCAGGCCATCCTGCCCTCTACAAGTTTCTGCTGCTCGTTAAGACGACAAGAGATTTTTATGTAAATAGAGAGGAATCGCTAATAATGAAAAAAACCCAAGATGGAATGTTTCTTACTCACCGGAATTGTATTGGTCAATTGGATTCGAGACTGGCATAAAGTCGCTTATAAATCCCGGTTTAATGTCATCCAAGTTTAAGAGTTCAGGTGGAGGTTCAGGTGAATTGACGGCGTTTGGATTCGAATCTGGTATCGTATCCACATTTTGGTAATTCAACGATAACATTGGCATCATTAATTTATCGTAGCTTTCATTTACCAAGAAAGGGTCTTCATTTTTTATGCTCATCGGATTTGAGTACACATATGATGTGTTCTGCAAAGAAAATAAAAAAGGTCAACATCATTACTACATATGATAAATTACGTGTCTTACTTAGCATACTGCTATTATAAATAATAATAATCGTAAACATTTGTTAGGCTCCAAAACTACTGGTGAGAATTGCACCATATCTGGCATAAGTGTTATTTGGGATGCGTAAGAGAGTCAAATTCATATTATAGACACGTGCAAGAACCGGATATGGGGTCCGATAGATGCATGTAAGAGCCAGACGTGGGGTTAACAAACACTTTTACAAAGTGGTAGCCAACAAAGCTGGCCGCCAACACATGAATGTCAGCGGTCATCTTTATTGCTAACCGCTTCGTAAAAATCTGTCATATTTAATAAAGGAAGAATACTCAATTCAAACTACCGAAATTTTAAAATCAGTCTTGCAATGGCAACAATACTAAAAATCGTAAAAAAAAAAAAAAAAAAAAAAAAATGGTTTTTATATATAAAAATACTACTTGATCAATTTACATGACTTTTAGAATATGACTTTCTGTTCTGTGACAGTTATGTACATAAAGATTTCTGTAATTTTGTTTTAATTAGGTTGTATTTTGAATAAGAACCAACGATTTTACATAAATAAATCTAGCTTTTTGTTTTGTTCCTTATAAAAGTTGGGGTTGTTTTCTAATAATAGACCAAAGTACGAAAAAAAAAAAGTAAATAAAACAACTGTTACCAAAGGCAAGATAAGTTCCTCTTCTATTTGGATAAGTTTCTGGTTTTTAACTGATTTTAAAGCGTTTTAAGTGTGAAATGCAGCTAGTGCTTTGCGCTTCAGTTAAAATGAGAACAAAGATGGTGGTATGATGCCCTTTTCTTTAGAATTCCAAGAATCAGTAAAAAAAATAAATAAAATACTGATAGAAATCCACTCATTAAATATTATGATAACATTTATTGGGTGAGTTTCTAACAATATATTGGTATTTTTTTTTTAAGTCATTATTGCGGCTATCTTTTTTTGTTCTCAGTAATTATTTTTCAACTCGAATGGACGTTTCGAAGTAAAAACACTAAAAATTTATTCAGCTAGCTAGAAGAGTAATTAATCTTCCTTTTAGTAGCATCTATCAGAAAAGAAACAGAGAGAGAGAGAGAGAAAGAGAGAGAGAGAGAGAGAGAGAGAGAGAGTTCTTTATAGACACTGAAACGGCTGGGCTGATTTTTTTTTTTTTTTTTTTTTTTTTTTTTTGTCGTGGAAGGTTTTCAGTAAGTATCGATAATCGAAAAAGTCAGATGGAAAGAGGGAACAGGCTATTTTGACCAAAGTTACCACCTTACACAGTCTAACGTCACATGTTTTACTACCACATAAGCAGAAAGGCCCAGCATATAAAAGTCACCAGTAGGTTCTTTGATATGACAGGGGTACTTTCGAAATGAATCTTTCTGTTTAGAGCACAATTAAAGCATTATACTCGACTTTTGCATTTTAGACTTTTATTCTAACCAGTATCACCGCATAAGCAGTAAGTAATTTTATAAGATCAACAGTACGTTCTCTACAGTGTAATGTTGACTACAATGTATTTGGACTAAGTCACTGCGGGGAGGCATATGAAGCGTCCTCCAGGTGCACCACAATGGGTTCCCGACTAAAACAGGCAATCAATCGATTTGATTAAAAACTGTGACAATAAAAATATGGATGTGTAAAACATTTGTTGATCATTCAATCCCGGAAAACGTCAGGTCTCCCTGCTAGTTCGTTATGTATTTGTTTCTTTTACCGCTTTTTTGTATGGCTGCCTATCATAAAACAAACCCCAATAGTTAAATGGTTCGTGCTTACTTTGTAAGTGTCCGGATAAAAATCCAATTGGCTTTGGGCGATTTGCAAGTACTGCTCAATTACCGGAAATGGACCTGAAAATAAAACAAACAATTCTAATACATGTTGCAATATAGGCAATAATCGCATTAACAATATTTTCAAGCCCCTGTAGATCAAAATGATAAGAAACTGGAAAAGAGATTAAAATTTTTTATTTTTTTATTTTGGTGTAGGGGGATATTATCAAGGACATAAGCTATTGGAGTATAATGTAAGGAGTTGGGCAGCAAGACGTCGGTTCACCTTACACTTGAACTTCTGCATGTCAGTACAGTTGGGAAAGCAGGGACCCGGAAGGGAATTCCAAAGTCTAGCAGTTTTGGGGAAGAAACTACTGTAGTAGAACATTCTTACATCTAGGGATCTCTGTGTAGGGGTGGGATTTAGTTGCTTGTCGGGGGGGGGTACAAATGCTTGCAGTTCGTCAGAGCATTCACTACGATGAGACGCTCATCTGTATAAATAAAACAATAGATGTATGTGTGCGTAAATATTTAACCGAGAAACTCTTAAACTACTGGTCACATGACATTGAATTTAGTATGAAATAATAATTATACACGAAGGATAGTTTATTACAAATAGAATCTTTGTTTGGATGGGTGGGTGAATAACACGTTCAGACATGTATCGGCAAGTTAAAATGCAAAATGTTGATTTTGCTTTGCTGACATTTTTCAAGTATCTATCTATCTATATCCAAGCAGCTATCTATCTAGCTATCTATCTATCTATATCTAAGTATTTATCTATCTATCTAAGTATCTATCTATCTATATCTATTTAAGTATCTATCTAAGTATCTATCTATCTAAGTATCTATCTATCTATCTATCTATCTATCTATCTATCTAAGTATCTATCTATCTAGTAGGAGGCGTGGCTAGAGCTTAAGTGTTTTGGTTTCGGTTCTAACTGACGGCACTCATGTTTTTTTTTTTTTTTTTTTTTAAATCACTACTGTATATTAGGTACAATATAATATTCAACAAAGGCTCTGTAATAATAAATCGGAAATCTGCACAAATTAAAATATATTTATTTCACGATCCACCACGCCCCTTCCGCTCTAGTTCTAAGTAATGTTTGTGACACGAAACTTCACCTTTGGGACCTTTGAGGCTTGGAGGTACGCGTTTGTTAGACTACCTGACCGCTTCTTTTAGTGAGTGTGTGTGTGTGTATGTGGGGGGGGGGGGGTAAGTGCCCCGTCGCTTCCTCAAAAAATGTCAACCAACCGAATTTAAAGGGTACTTTTAAATACAGACAAAGAAAAAAAAAAACCCGGAAAAGGGATAAAGAAAGAACAATATAACAAAAGAATATTACCAAAGGCAAGAAGTTACTCTTCTTAATAACATAGTGGTAATACAAACCCCGAAATCTAATTTTATTTTAGCACAGCCTGTGTTCATTGAATTTTAACGATGTAAGAGAATTCTCTTGGAATATCCCAACCATTACAGACAGGACTCCTCGAAATTGAACAGCAAAATGACTACTACAGACAATCAATTGAAAAATATTCAGAGTGTGATCCGATTAACCAAAGAAAAGTTGGAGGATATGAACAAAGAATTTGGGCGACATCAACATCCACTCTACATTCAGATACATCTGCCTTACTTTTAATGCTAGGTTTATTTATGGTGTCTTTTACATTTAATAAAAACCCTTCACAATATTTGCTGATGAGGAAACCTTGTTTGTTAAAAAACTATATGTAATAATTATTATCCGTAACTTGATGTCTACCACAATAAAAACACTGTTTTCCGAAACGATCGTACAAATAATTGATTTTGTTGTTGTTCCTTCTTATGAAATGGATTTTTAATTTAATTATAATTTGATTTTTAAATTACCAATCACATTACTAAATATTAAATTAGCTCTAGGATATTTACCTATCGAGCTTATTATATATCTAAATTACAACGAGCACTTTTTCTTTCCTGTATTTTAATTAAACTAGTAATTTTACTATTACATTAAAATACACTCTGCTCTTTAGACTATTGTTCTAATCTCCTTTATATATATATATATATATATATATATATATATATATATATATATATATATATATATATTTCTGTAAAGTCTGACGAAGTTACTGGATCGTTGACACGATTCGGTAACCGAAACATGTGTAACTAAGCAGATAAAACGGTAATAAAAAATATATATTTACTCTGCAATAGTATTGAGCACTTTCTCGGGTTTTTACTAATTACCATTTTTGCTAGAATATATATAACATTGTTTTTACGAATTTTAGCGATTTTAACAAGAAATTGTAGTCATTACAAAGCTGATTTTGATTTCGATAGTTCGGATTGAGTTGTCGGTCGTAGGGCAAAAATTGTAGTTGGGAGGGGTAATATACGTTCGTTCGCAATAAAACAAATTTTCATTTATTAATGACAATCAATGCAAAAAATTCATCAATAAGACTCAATATATTTGATCAACGCGTCGCGTCTCATCGAACATTTAGAAATCGATAAAAGTAGTGAAACTAGCTAATTGTGAAAATAAATATGAAATGCGCACTTCGTTCGCAAACACAATAGTCTGAAGGTGGAAAAATCTAGAAAATGCAACATGTGCTCGCAGCTTGTTGAAACAAATGCTGTATTTTGATTGGCTGAGACAACTATTTGTTAACACTGACGTCACGTTACTACGACTTAAAAAGGTTTAGCAAAACAATGCTCGAATTTGTATTTTTATTAATTTTTATTTATTTATTTTTTAAAACTTTCTCACCACCTCGGCTCTCACCATTAAATTAACGACTTCTAATAGGTTTTCGGGTATGCTGAAAACAAATATCACATTCAAATTTGGAGCCGACAAGTAGTTTTATGAATATTAACAGCTTTATTATCCAATATAATCCATTACTGGTAGGCATGTTTTTTTTTTCCAACTGAATAAGTAATGCGCATGTGTGTGTTAGAAAACATCCCACCTCTCATGTTAACTGCGCAAATTTGGAATGAGATATTCGTTCTCAGCATACCCGAAAACCTATAAAAGTCATTTTAAATGTGATTGTTAAGGTGGAAAATTTACCCTAGATTTATGTTACCCTCTGAGTTGACCTAGTTAAGGAAAAGAAAGAACTTCAAATGTTAAAAAAAGTAAAATAAAATACAGACGAAAATTGTTTGAGCGCTCTTCAAAATTAATATTTTAAAAACAATATTTAGTGTGCGTTTATTATTTTTTTCAACTAATCACACATAAGCATAAGTTTAATAAAAAGTAATTTAAAAAATATTTTTAAAGTATACAAACAAATGAGAAAATCCAGAAACAATGTTTCTTCGTTTGCTTATTTTATAAAAATACAATTTGAAAAAAAAAAAAAAAAAAAAAAAATTAAAACTCGTTTCATTTAGAAGCCGACGTCTCCACACAAAGCCTTTGAAAACACGTGACAAAACTTGAATATAACCAATTTTTCATAATTTTTAGTTATATGTTTATATTTAGAAAAAATATACGTAAAAAATAAAATTCATGATCTAGAAAATTAAAAAAAAAAAAGATGAAATTTTGTTCTTAATCGATAGAATTCCGATGTGTGTGTGGGTGTGCGCGCGCACGTGCGCACACAACTCTTTTACAGCCTATACCACTAGACCGATCGTGACCAAACGTGACATGATGATATCTGGCCTATGGATGGTGCACACCATTTTTCAAGCTCAAGGTCAAAGGTTAAAGTCATATTTGGTTCGGCTGTTCATAAACTCCCTAACCTAGAGATGGTGCACACTGCACACAAAGTTCAGGTTCGTCAACATGCCGGGGGCCGCCATCATATCGCCGGACAACTTTCTTTGTTTTATTTTTTGATAAAAATGTGTTTGTGATAATAAACAACTGTTAACTATTGTGACAGTTTCTATTTTTATGTGTAACAATATCAGTGTCAACTTTTTGCTTTAAAGTTCATGGTTGGATTTCAGTCACTTCAAGAGGTAATTACAATTTTTTTTAAACACCTTAGGCAATAGTTGTTCTTACAATATTCACTTGCAAGTGTACAGCAAAGCGCGGGTATCTTTGTTAGCATGATGAGGCGATTCCAATTCTTTATAAACCTCTAAATTATGTAATTATAGAGTCGTCATATTTTCTGATTACCATAAAAATACATGTTAAATGTGCATATATTAGTTTATCGTTAGTACCAAAGGTGCAAAATCAGGTAAATTATTTAGCAACGTAAATTATTTGACAAACAAAAATTTATAAAAACTATTTCTTTTTATATAAAACATTAGACCCAAAGACGGAAATAAAACCAGAAAAAAAACCCTTCATTTATATTATTTTTTTAATCATTTTTTTATTAGCCTAAATGTACAACAATCGAAGCAGCCGCTGTATCGCTTTTAAAATCTGGCCTTTTTAAAGTTTGACAGATTGGCCGCTAAGACCAAATTTGGTCTTTTTTTATGCCCTTTCACTACAAAAAAATATGGTGGCAAAACATAATTCATGAAAAAACGTAAAGGTCAAACCATAGAAAGATAAACTTTTAAAAACAAGATGGCGACCTCGAATATTATATATTTATTGTAATAAAAATGATGAAAAAATAATAAAAATGAAAAATTTCGGACTTTATTTCAGCCTTACGGTCTAATAATGTGTTTTATATAAAAAAGTTTGTTTTTTTAATGATATTTTGTCTGTCAAATAATTTACGCCGCTAAACTACACATTTGCCCAAAATCAAATAAAAGGCAAGGAAAAGAATCGTTTTCGGCATCATAAAATAAGCACCAATTTTTCCGATTTCGACACTCCCAAATGTTCCGATTTTTCCGATTAATCGGTCCAACACTAATATATGTTTTCTTAAATAGGTGTCGAGAAAATAAAAGATACACGTACAAAACATAACACTCTAACTTGACGTTTATTTGAAAAAAAAAAAAACTGTTTGAAGACTGCTTTTGCTTTGCTGGATTCTATGAATGAGGAAAAATAGTTGCTACGCAATTTGCTAATAAAAAAAAACAATGTTAGACAACAGTATTGAAAAGATTGGAAGAAATTTCCGTCAGACAAATTTGACAGAAAAAGCAGTAAAATAAAAATACAAAACATTCTCACCGAATAATTGTGCACTAGTGACCTTCGGGAAATTCCCCGAAAACCGTTTTTTTTTTTAATTTTTATTTTTTATTTTATTTTTTTATAAACGTACACGTGCGTTGTACGAAGATAAATGACCCGCGTGAGAAAGAAAAAAAAAAAAAACTCTATTTTGATTGGGCGAGAAAACGATTCGTCACCAGTGACGTTATATTACTATAACACGATCGATTGAACCAGATAAACATTCAATGTTTAAGAAAAGTAAAAAAAAAAAATTTAATTGAAAAATGCAATTTTATTTGTGAAAATATTGTGAACAAGAAAAAAAAAACTTTCTGAAAACATTGTTTTACTGTTGTGGTATTGCTTAGCGTTGTATTGTAGTTTAAGAATTAATTTCAGAGTTCATTTTAAATTTGTTGTAGGTGCGTCGTGAATTTAAGATTAACTAATAGGATAAAAAAAAAAAAAAAAAAAATGAGGCAAAGACAACGTTCACTTAAAAAGTTTTGGGCGGGTCTGAAGAAGCTTGCCCCTCTCCACTTTTTTTTTTTTTAATTTTTTATTTTACTTATTTTTCAATTTTTTTTAGCAGATTATCAAAAATGAAAAAAAAAAATTATTTTTTTTTACGACCTGCTCCAGCGTAGTATAAAGACCCAACCAACCACCCCATGTTAAGAACGGCTTTCGGAATAACCCCCCTCAACCTCCCCATGTTAAAAACGGCTTTCGAGATTGGCGGGTGTTTATTCTGAAAGCCGTTCTTAACATGGGAAGGTTGGCGTGCTGGCCTGGGGCAGGTCGTAAAAATTTACCAGTCACTATTTAAATATTTGTAGGGGGTGCTGACTGCTTGCTCAGCTTTTATTTTAAAGCAGTTTATTTTTTTTTTCGGAAATTATTTTAACAGGCAAAAAAAAAAAAAAAAAAAAAAGGCTAAACTGCTTAAAAAGGCTAAATTCGTGAAGTTTGGCTTAAAAACGTCGAGTGGTTCTAAAATGGGTGATCGATTTACTAGAAAGTTGCATTAGAAACTGAATGTTTAAAGAAAATAGACAAATTGTATTTTTTTTAATTTTTTTATTTATTTTTTACACATCCATGAAACAACAAAAAGGTTTATTTGCATTTAACGCAGAAACACCACAATTTTTTTTTTTTGAATCAATTCTTATTTTCATTCTTCGGTACTTGTACAGTTTAATCAAGACATTCAAAAATGAAAATATCGAAAAAAGGTTATATTGTACGCATCTGTTTTGGACTGAAGCTCCGAAAAAAAATTCATTTAATTTGATCGAGTAGTTTTCTTGTTTTTTTTTTTTGTTTTTTTTTTACAGCAGAAAAACACGTTTTTGTGAGAGCGCGTTGAAGTCAGCCATTAGGAAATTTGTTGCACATGCCACGGGGAGATAACTCCAGTTAAAGTGCCGACACTCCCTCCCCATCTTTATTACTATTTTCTTCCTAAAAATCGAATCTTTTGCTCGGTATCATAACAAATTGTTTTTTTTTTTCGCTGTAAAAAAAAAAAAAAAAAAAAAAATACTTGATGAAATTAAGTGAATTTTTTCGGAGAACAACTTCGTCCCATAACGAATACGTACAATATAACCTTTTTTTTTTCTCGATATTTTCATTTTTTTTTAAGGTCTTGATTAAACTGTACAAGCACCCATTTTTTTTTTTTTTTACATATTTTTATATATACATATTTTTATATATAAGGTGGTGAAAAAAATAAGCATAATATATTTGAAAATTGTATCCATTTTGTGCTTCCATACCTAAATTAATAGACACGGACGTACCTTCCCGGCGGTTTTATGCACTTATAGGCACTTTTCGCTCATCTAAACGTCAACTAAAAAAGGAACGTTTTTACTATCGTTTTTTTTTTTTTTTTTTTTTTTTTACGGATGAACAAGGGAGACAGCCCTTAAAATAGCAAAGAATAATTTAACTTTTTAGATGAGGATAGATAATTTGTATTCTATTATTCATATTATTAATCTCACCCCGTACCCCCTCCTTCTTAAGGTTAAGGTGATGTTAAAAAAAAATAATAAAAAAAAAGGACCGGGGGGGGGCACACAACAAATATTGGAAGTGTCGAGGGAATGAGCCTACTATTCAGAGAAACAATGGATAAACCTCGGTAAATGTGCCAGCGTGAAACGTCTATATTTAAGTAAGGAGAGGATGAGGATTGCCTTTCCCAAAGGCTAATGGCAAAAATGATCGTGACTGCTACAAAGTTTAACTTCCGACACAAAAAAAAAAAAAAAGTTGTATCCCTCATCTAAAAATTGAACCAAAGGTGCTTATTTAGAATTAAACCTATTAGCTTCAAAACAAACATAACTATCTTTATAATGTACGTGTCCGTCACGGAACGATGTCATATTCCAAACATCACGTAAATTGATCAAGTAATTGTTTTCTTTTGTTTGTTTGTTTTTTTTTAACTAAGAAAATCAAATTTTATGATGAATCAAGACACAGGGTTTTGATCCGCCATGTTTTATAATAATTTTAATACTATTGGTTTTTCCACGTTTCAGCCGATGTCAAACAAAAAATAAAAAAAGTAAAAGAATACAGAGGTAAGACAACTCAATCCGAACTATCAAGATAAAAAAATCAGCCTTGTAATACAGTCTATTAAAATCGCTAAAAATCGTAAAAAAAAAAAAAATGACTTTATATAAAAATGTACTTGATCAAGTTACGTGATTTTTGGAGTATAATATCTTCGTTCCGTGAAGGGTGCGCAACTGAAAGAGTTTACACATTTTTTAAAAGTTAATTTAAAAAAAAAAATAAATAAATAAGCACCGAATCAAGTTTTACACAAATAAAAACAACGGCAAAAAAAAAAAAAAAATAACACTTACTGCTAACTTGACAAGACATTTTTGATGATTTTCAGGAGTGCTGATTAAACAACAACAAAAAAAAAAACAAGTTGTAAATACAAACGTGTATGATTGAATCGTCCGTTTTGTTTTTCTTTTTTAAAATTGAATTATGCAGTTTCGCACATTTATTGCAAGACAACAAACTTGTGCGTTATTCCTGATAATAGGACATGAATAAGCCTTCAACACAAGCCACCTAGTTTTATAAGGCCGTGGCAATGCTGCTACTAACATTTCACGTAACTCCGCCCCCTTTTCACATCAGTTTTTTTTTTTTTTTTTGGACACTCAATCTAGCAAGCACTGACTTTTGCGGCTTCATATTCCGTTAAATTTAGTTTGAGCTAACTTTAATAACTTAATACTATTATCAAGTGGACGTGTATCGTTCCCATCACCACCGCTGTGTTTTTTTGTGATTTAATTTAAGTTAGCGAATAGTCCCCTACATATATATATATATATATATATATATATATATATATATATATATATATATATATGTATATATATATATATAATTATTTTTTTACTATAATAATTAAATTCCTACAGACACTAGTGTTTCATCCTTTCGGGATTCTTCAGTGCAGGGTGTCATGATTACTACCAGTCGAACGATTCGAACCCCGCGACACGAGACATCTCTGGCTCGATTAGCGAAGGCCGTATCCATTCGGCTACCATTAATCATGTGAAATAGCGTTGAATTTTTAAACATTTTTAATTTAAATGTTCATTACGTCAGACAGACAGTGATCAAATCGTTATACGATGATCTACGCATAAGAGCTAAATTGACCGACTTTTTAATTCAACAGAAAGTGCTCAACGATAAGAAACGTATTTCTTAAAGGGGCTGTCATATATATATATATATATATATATATATATATATATATATATATATATATATATATATATATATATATATATAATACGAATAACTTGCTTTTTTTTTGTTTTAGCGCAAACGGCGCAACACAACCAGTTTCGGGTTTGTATTACTGTACACATAGATTCGAAAAAGTTGTCAAAAAACAAATATAGAACAAATAAATGTTATCAAAGGCAAGATAAGTTACTTTTCTACCTAACTGGATATATTTTTTGTGTTTTTATTCAGTGTAACATGTTTATTCAGCTCGAAAAACATGCAGTGTTTACCGATGTATTGGAAAATTCAAAATGGCAGCCGACTCTCTCTCGGAGAGGGTACGTTTGGGAAAAGGTATTATAAATAATAAACTAGACAAAATACTGTTAGAAAACAACCGAATACATGTCAACTTATGTCACGGTAACATATATTGAGCGAATTTCTAACAGTATTTTGTCTAGTTTATTATTTATAATACCTTTTCCCAAACGTACCCTCTCCGAGAGAGAGTCGGCTGCCATTTTGAATTTTCCAATACATCGGTAAACACTGCATGTTTTTTGAGCTGAATAAACATGTTACACTGAATAAAAACACAAAAAATATATCCAGTTAGGTAGAAAAGTAACTTATCTTGCCTTTGATAACATTTATTTGTTATATATTTGTTTTTTGACAACTTTTTCGAATCTATGTGTACAGTAATACAAACCCCCAGTTTCTATCGAGATGTTACAATGTAAGGTTTCAGTAAAATAAGGTGTTTATTTGGAATTCGACTCAATTTTCTTTTTTAAATATACGGAAAAAAAAACAACTTTATAATGCCCGTCATGGAACGAAAATGTCATATTAAAAAAAAAAACAAAAAAAAAACACGTATTTTTTATGTATAAAAAATCTTTTCTTTTTTTTTGCGAATTTTAGCGATTTTAATAGGAAAGTGTAGCCATTACAAAGCTGATTGTCATCTCGATAGTTCGGGCTGAATTGTTAGGTGTATAAGAATTTTTGTAGGAATTTTTGACACCCCTAACACGAAACTGCGAATAAAATACAAAAAACTCGTAATTTCTCTTTTAAAAGTGGGTTGTTTATTTTCTTTATGGATTATAATTCCAAAATAAACTATTAAAGTTGTTTTAAAAGTAATAGAAATATTTTTTTTATTTTTTAAAAAACAGTAATGAAATTAATTGAATTTTACGAGCTCAGTATTTTTCAATTTTTAAACTTTAAAGTCTATCAAAATTTTTCTATTGATTCAATTTTTACGATATTTTCAGGGTCAATGTGAAATTTTATGCTCTTTTCAATAAACTGAATATAATATTTTAGACAAAAGTTTTTTTTAATTCACGCCCCCTCCCCATTTTCAAGTGTTTATTAAAAAGTAAATAATTAATTTACTCACCAAAGTTTTATATATCACCAATTGAAGATAAAAGATCAATAAATAATATATTCAAATTTAAATAAAAAAAAGTAGTGTTTTTTTAGAAATTTACCTGTAAAGTCCGAAGTTTAAAACTTAAAAAAAAAAAAAAAAAAACACGTTGCATTTTCTTTTTCTTTTTTTTTAAATGAAACCTTGGTCCTTGCTTCTTTAATTTAAAAAACAAATTAGAGCTTGAATTACATTTTTCGAGTAGTTATAAGATTGGAAAGGCAGGGAGTCGAATTAATTCACGCCTCCCATTTTGAAATGTCTATTAAAATGTAAATAATTAATATACTCACCAAAGTGTTATATATCACAAATTGAAGATAAAAGATCAATAAATAATATATTCAAATTTAAAACAAAAAAGTAGTGTTTTTTTAGAAATTTACCTGTAAAGTCCGAAGTTTAAAACCTTTTTTTTTTTTAAAAAAAACACGTTGTTTGTTTTTTTTTTTGTTTGTTTTTTTAATGAAACCTTGGTCCTTGCTCCTTTAATAAAAAAAAAAACAATTAGGGCTTGAGTTACATTTTTCGAGTAGTTATAAGCTTGGAAAGACGGAGTGGAATTATTCAATATTTTTCACGAAATTTCTGACACACCTACTGAATTGTCTCCTCTTTATTTATAAACAATGGCGGATCAAAAAATAATCCTTCGCTTTGTAATAAAATGTGATTTTCTTAGTTAAAAGAAAAAAAAATACTTAGCCAATTTACGTAATTTTTGGAACATGCCATCTTCGTTCCGTGACAGGTACGTACATCATATCAATTTGTAATTTTTTTTTTAAAAGTCGAATTCTAAATAAAAACGTTAATTATCAATTCATTAAGAATTTGTTAACTATTCATTATTTATTTATTTTATTTATTTATTTTCATATATTAATTATTATTATATACGAGGTGCCGTCAATAAGTTTCCATGCTTTTTTCATGTGGGCACTTTTATTTATAGTACACACATGAAACTCTAGCTTCCTTCGAAGTAATCTCCTCCGGCTGCAATGCAATGCACTTGTATCGTTCCAGCAACCGTGGAAGTCCTCTTGTGTAAGTGTGTTAATGATCCTCGTCACAACCTATTTCATCTCCTCAATCATCTCATAACGGCAGCCTCTAAGGTTGAGACTTGAGCTTAGGGAATAACTAAAAGTCACAGGAAATTGTAATTCAATGAATTTCAAAAAACTCTCATTGAAATGAATTTCATACCAAAGATGTTTTATTATTCTAAGCAAGACAAAGAATGCTTTAGAAAGTTCATCTCCTTAACCTATAGGGTTTCGATGTCTACCATCTCATCAGAGAGAGAAAATATTAGCAAATACTAATAAAGGTATGCACCCTATTTGCTAAAGTCAGTGAGACATGGAAAGTCAAAGTCAAAATAATAAATTTATCAGAAGTCCTGTAGTAGGAGGATTTACAGAACTTCTGATAAATTTATTATTTTGACTTTGAGATTCCATGTCTCACTGACTTTAGCAAATAGGGTGCATACCTTATAAGTATTTGCTAATATTTTCTCTCCTCTGATGAGATGGTAGACATCAAAACCCTATAGGTTAAGGAGATGAACTTTCTAAAGCATTCTTTGTCTTGCTTAGAATAATAAAAAATCTTTGATATGAAATTCATTTCAATGAGAGTTTTTTGAAATTCATTGAATCACAATTTAATATATATATATATATATATATATATATATATATATATATATATATATATATATATAATAAAGATTGCATTTTTTTTTTAATTAAACCTAATTTTAAACCTAAAATAATTAGTCATAAGTTCATTTATCAACGCAGAATGTTATTTACTTCAATAGTGCTTAATACGTGAGTAGAGCTAGGTAGCAAGTTATGAAAATATCTATATCAGAAGCTACACAATCTTTCGCGTTTCATCCTTTTAGGGAATCGTCAGGCTAGAATAACGATTCCCAACGTGAATGAAACGTCGATTATTCTGTAGCTTACTTGTCACATCTTTTCATAACATATTCTAATGAATCATCGCACATTAAGAGCCAAAGGCCACTCGAGGACACGGGTTAATGGTTTGTAACAAGTGGATAGTAAGACAATCACCGTAAGGATAAGAGTGCGGTTTAAGAAGAATTCGTTTACATTGGACTTGAAAACGACCATGTTGTAGTCAGTTGGGAAACAGTCCTATAGTATTGTGTTGTGATTTTCAATATTCATGGCCAATTAGTTTACATGTTGGTTTTTAAAACGAGAAAGTATTTATTTT
>NC_136495.1:73093050-73140550 GCF_053919585.1 Euprymna scolopes | reverse complement strand
AGTGTTTAGTCGCCTCCTAATAAGCATCTCGCTTGCTGCTTTGGTGCGTACTCATGCTTTTCCAGTTAGCGTGTCTGAGACCCAATGGTATACGCAGACAGAATCTGTCTATGTGTAGCACCTTGCCCTGCACTGAAGAGCCAAATTGATGCCTTTCAATACGGCGTCCAGTTCAGCTAACTTATGCATACACTCCAGCTGGGAATGGCATGGCAGAGCAATGTCACCGTACAGTGAAACGAATAGCGGCTAGAATGTGCTGTCCCAAACTGGAGGCTGTCTACTGGTATAACATCACACCCAGAGACGATGTATCTCCCTTCATATATAAAGGTAGCAGACTCACTATATCATCCACCTGCTGAAGTTGTGCGACAAGTCTCACTTTTTTCAGCCACGCTACAACATCTCCCCACCAGAGAACGGCTTGATGATATCACTGCTTATCCGCACCTTCACCATAGTCGAGCCGAAATAGCTTGTAGCAAAATGTAGTAGGCAAAAATCAGGAACAAAGATAGGAAATGGTCAGTTTCGACCTGCACTGCCCACCTCTAGAAGAGAGGGATTTTTTGGCTGCAATGATCGTAGAGAAAGAAGAAGAAGGAGACAGAAAAAAAAGGCAGAAGAAATCTCGCTTCTCACAGATTCGTGGTTCGTCACAAAGAACAATCCAACCACCAGAACCACCCACGCATAATCTGCAAAACACCGCCTGACTGCTTCCCAGCGTCCTGCCTTAAAAGCAGCCAAGAATTATATATTTGCATAATCGCGCAAGAGCACACGCGATTCTGCAAGAATTGCATGAGGTCAAAGCAAATAAAAACCCATGGACCCATCTTGGAACTCTCTTCTGCTTGGCCCGCAACACAACAACAGACATATCTGAGGTAAGCTCTTTATTTCCTCCCATTTCGGTTATTGCCAATTCCGCTACATATTCCTAAATATTTATTTAATATTGTCATTTAAATTTATATTCTTTACCGTTTTTTACTCTTTTTTCATCCTAAATAATGCATAATGTCACTTGGAATGTAAAGGGGTTTCTGTGTGGACAGAATGAAAAACAATCACATCTCGAAAATCCTATTGTATTGAGAATCGGAAAATAGGCACAGAAAGATTAATGGGGAGAAACTCTACTACAAAAATGTGATAAAGCAACACCTAAAGGCAATGGATATAGACACAAAATATTATGAAGAGCTAGCAGCAGATCGAAGATCCTATTCACAATACATCCCCACGGGACAGAGTTAGACGCCAGGGTCGTTTTTAACGTGGATAAAGGAACAAGAATTTAAAATTGTCTCGGTTGTGAAGGATATAATTGGATCGGAAGATATATATATATATTTTTTTTTTTTTTACATAGGAATAACCACTTATCAAGGCCAGAGACCACTCGAGGATAAGGGTTAAGCGTCTACAGTAATCAACTGGACAATATAGTAATAGTTAGTAATGGAAATTTGGTAAATTTGTTAACTTAATTTTTCTACATAATCATCACCATTCTCAATGCACTTTTGCCAGCGATGAACGATGGCTGTGCATGAGCGTCCGGAGCGCGTTTTGCCATTCCAAAAGTAAAGTATACTACTTTTTTAACTCCAAAAACTGAAGAGCTACGAAAATGCAGGCGATACCAGCGATCTTTTGTGCTATAAAATTTAAACTTCTATATTATCACCACCGTTCTCAATGTACTTTTGCCAGGAATTTAAACGGCCATGGAGAGGGTTGCTTTCTTAGAGTTTCACAGGGGAATTCCAAAGTCTAGCGGTTTTAAGGAAGAAACTACTGGAGTAGAAAGCTCTCTTACATCTAGGGATCTCTACTGTGTAGGGGTGGGATTTAGCAGCTTGTCCGGTTTGTCGGGGGTATTTACGTCAAGGGGATACAAGTGATTGCAGTTCGTCGGAGCATTTACTATTAAAATACTTATAGAACAGGCAGAGGGATGCTACATTTCGTCGGACAGAGGTTGAAGCTTAGATGACAGTTCAGGAGCTATCAGGTTGGTGACTCTCTTTTGAACATTGTCTAAGAGCGAGAGACTAGTACCAGATGCACCAGCCCAAATATGACAACAACCCATAATAATACAATTTTCAATCTCCTCCGATCTATTCGGGCGGAATAAAAAAGGAGATATTACTTTTCAAACGACCCTCGTATAAACAAGAGTACTGTTAAACTGAGTAAAGAATCCAATCGTAACATATAGACTAGAACAAACAATATAAGTGCCGTAAATATTTCTCCTCGGGTGTCTATTAAATCCACACCCACCCGTCGCAATGGTGCTATAACTATCAGCTTGTTTACAAACAAATTAATAGTGGGTTTCGCTTCTCTCTCTCTCTCTCTCTCTCTCTCTCTATATATATATATATATATATATATATATATATATATATATATATATATATATAGTAAAACTGGTAATTAGTAAAAACCTGAAGAGAGTACTCAATACTATTGCAGAGCAAATATGTGTTTTATTTTTTTATTACCGTTTTATCTGTTTAGTTACATATGTTTCAGATGTTGGACCATGTTTATGATCCAACAGTCTCGTCAGACCTTACATAAATGGGTGTTACTAAATATATATATATATATATATATATATATATATATATATATATATATATATATATATATTTTGTAGTGATTCAATGAATTTCAATCTATCTTGCATATCGAGCAATTTTTATTTATTTAGGATAATACTTATAGAATATTACTGCCAGTAATATTTTGTAAATCTTATAATCACAGGTTTCTTTACCAACTGATTGTTAAATAAAATTATTCTGAAGTATATATATCTATATATATATATATATATATATATATATATATATATATATAATCTGAATTAAATTATATATATATATATATATATATATAATTTCATTCAGATTATAGATTGTATAATACTGTAAAGTCCATATAAATATTAGTATATCAATCCCAACCAGATAAAAAAGCTCAATATACGAGATAGAGCAATAGTGTATGTGACAAATTGTGAATTAAATGCAGTAAATTAAAAATTTACGAAAAATTTATTATTCAACAAGGAATACAAAAATTGAAAGCTTTTTCCTTATTCAATTAAATCACCAAAGGAAATGTTTTTATCAAAAATAATATTTATAAGCAATCATAAATTTTGCTACTTAGTACATAGATTGAAAACCAAAAAGTTTGCATGAAAAGTTTAAAAGAAACCAAGATAAAAAAAAGGAAGTTAGGTGAAGTTAGGTCCATTGAAGAAAAATAGACGCACAAGGCCGTGAAGAGCAGTATAACTCTGGCCTTTAATGTTTATATGTGGCATCTGATATGATCCAGTAGACGTGATAAGGTAAAATCCTAGTAATTGTCTGTATTTTTGAGATGAGGTGTTTTCATTTATTGAGATTGTCGGACTGACTTCCTCATCTTGGTTGTTATAGTCACAACGTTTCGGCCGTTTTGCCCTCCGGCCTTCATCAGGTGTTTTGTATCGAACTGGGGAACCGTTTGTTAGGAGTCTCGAACCCAACCCTTTATTCTTAATAATTCTTATTACGAGGGTACCGTGTTCGGACTCCAGCTAGGCTCTGGGACATAGTTGTTGATTCTCTGTTTTGAATGTTACTTTTCACTGCCTTGTCCCAGTGACATATAGCCGAGTGGTCCTAGACTTTGTATCAAAGTTTACAGTTACACAAAGGTGCTGAGTTCAATCCTGAACGAAGGCAGTGAAAAGTAACATTCAAAACAGAGAATCAGCAACTATGTCCCAGAGCCTAGCTGGAGTCCGAACACGGTACCCTCGTAATAATAATAAAGGGTTGGGTTCGAGATTCCTCACAAACGGTTCCCCAGTTCGATACAAAACACCTGATGATGGCTGGAGGGCAAAACGGCCGAAACGTTGTGACTATAACAACCAAGATGAGGAAGTCAGTCCGACAATCTCAATAAATAAGGTAAAATCCATTGCAGATTGTAATATTTCCACAAATTTACTCTAAAAAAGATTTATTTCTGAAAATGATATTTACCGAAAATTTCTTATACAATTAATATAATTTAAATTAATATATTAAAATAATATTAAAAATATTGAAAATAATTTAAAAATACAAAGTGCAGAAAACGGTACTACAGCTTTATTTTAAAACTTTTATTAAAAAATTCAATTCAGCTAACTTGATTATGTATTAGAGCTGACATCTATTCAATCTAGTCGCCTTCAGCCTCAATCACCGCCTCGATACAGGTCCAGAACGGGGAGCATGTGAATACTTGATAGATGACGGTGATCAGGCTGACTTTGGTTTTGTGAGAGGTCATGTTAGTGATGTGTACGTATGACCAAACGAAGTAGTCCAGTGGGTTCAGGTTGGGGAAAGAGGGCGGGTACAAAGCTAGCAGCCAGCTGATTGCACCAGGGGATCACCACACTCTTCATCACATCCAGGTATACTTTGGTGTTGACTTTCAAGCTGACTTCGAAGATGTGAGGTGGCATGATGTGTCCCTCACTTGAAATCACACCAAAGACCATAACCGTGGCCGGAAACTTCATTGAGTTGTGCCATCAAGAGTTAAACCATCTGGAATTGAATTTTGAGGGTGCAGGTGCTGGCAATGGATCGGTAGAGAGCATGAGTTGTACAGCGGTGCATCTCCGATCTCGCTCATTGTGTTACTTTCAGATGTGATAGAAGGCTCCTATCGCTCTTGGGATTTGTACATAACTGGCCAACTAGTAGATGGTCTGCAACAAAACAGAAAACCGGTTTTCATCAAACAGAAATGGAAGCATGTCCTCTTTTCTAGGGCGACAATTTTATCCTTCCACCCTGTATTATAATAGAATATTGACCAGTTCGAGAGAGAAAAATCAAAGATTAAAACATAAATTTGTATTAAATTTTTAATTTACTGAATTAAATTTCAAATTTCTCATATATCTATATCTATATATCTATAAAAGTGAACGTGTCTGTCTGTGTGTCTGTCTGTGTGTCTGTGTGTCTGTCTGTCTGTGTACATTTCCCTACGCAATAACTCTGTCAATTTTTAGTCTATAGACTCGAAATTTGAAATACCGGGTACTGAGATTTGGGAAAATCGATGTGACGGGTGTCAGCCAGAAATTTGGCTGTTAAGGGGTCAAATTTCAACGATTTGACCTTTAAGAACTCTACCAAACTCCTCCGACAATTTTGGGTTTAGACACTTGAAATTTTAGATATAGGTGCCTTGAACCTGGATCTAACTTAATAAAGTGATTTGAGCCCGAAACTATAAATTTTAAGGGGTCATAATAGGGGTCAAAGTTTTTAAAAATTAACCATTTTTTTTGTTTTTTTTTGCTTTTTTTGTACAGCATACACCTCCAAACACCCGAGCAACGCCGGGCACCCCTGCTAGTATATATATATATATTATGAGAAATTTACTCTCACATAACTTAGAACTCTGGTAGAGTGGAAAATTAAACATGACATCAAAAAGTGCACTTATTTGTTGATTAAAGGCAGGTCGTTTCATCTTCTTCATTGCATAATTCTGTTGCGTAATTTTGCTGCTTCTGCTGAGCCTGGTAGTAAGGACTTTGTGGTAGGGAAAATCTTCTGTGAAGATTTTCATTAATCTCCGGCTTGTGGTTCATTTAAAACAATGTTTGAATTGAAAAAGGCCGATAATTCCGACAAAGTAGGAAAAACCTAATTCAACATTTTTGTAGATTAGAAAAACGTTACTGCGTCTAGAAAGAACACCTAACTGAGTAGGTTAAATTGTCTCAAAAGTACAGAGACAATATTGGCCACCAAAAAAAAAACCCTTAAATTAATAAGAAAATTAATATAAGTCCATTTTGTACGAAAGTGTTACATACACACATGATGATTGATGGTTGCAACGTCTTGTCAGACGAGTGCCACTCCCTCAGACATTTAAAATCCATGAGCCCAAATACCTGAGGGAGTATCTATACAAAGATGATGTTACAGAGTCTTAGCTTTGTACGACAGCTAAGTCTCTCTCTCGGTTCAAAATGTTGAGATCCAGCAACAAGCAAGAGCAAGATAGCCAGCAACAAATTAAACTGCAGACCAGCTTAATGCGGGTAATGGTCTTCCGCTTTATGGTTTTTTAAATCAGAGATTTGCTTCTCCTAGAAAGGTTGCCTTCACCACGGCTTACGGGAGCCCTCTCCACCCCAATACACATATACACACACAAATATACACGGTGCTAGTTGGCCGTTGACCCAGAAAAAGAGTTCATTCGCCCTTTGGAAGGTCTTGTTTTTAATCCTTCAGGGAGACTAGCCGCCCTCCTCACCAAACAAGTCTGGTGGGGGAACCAGTTTAGTCGCCGGTGACCCGACCATGAGGCAGGTAGTACTGGGTTACATGGTACCAGTAGCATATGACATGACCTGACATATACATACATACATACATTTAAACAGACAGGTGAGATTTATATTATAGACTAGCCCAGTTGGCCGGCGTTGCTCGGGTGTTTGGAGGTGTGTGTTAGGCAAAAAATAAAAAGTGGTAGTAGGCAGGCAGGCTCGAACCTGTACTGTGAAGGAGGAAAAGAATGTGAAAAAAAGTAACGTCTTTGCAGTTGCGCCCATTGCCAAACTGAAAGTGGCGAAGGTTTAAATTAAAGCTAGTCAATTGAAAAGAGGGGATGACTTTCGAAAATATCTGTGAAAAGAGCGACCCCTCCTTGTTAAAAGTGCCCAGTTGAGGGTGAATGAATTAATGTTTTTAGCCAATTTTTTCTATATTTGTCATCCAAAGGGTTAAGCTTCAAAACGATCCCGATCTCGTGAAAATCTGTCGCCTCTGTTGAAAGTTTTTGTGAGACATACATACATACATACATACATACATACATGAGCTGAAAGAGAGAAACAGACCAAATACCAAGGTCTCATGTATGATATGAAAAGAAACTGGAACCTAAAGGGGATATCGATCATACCAGTTATCATAGGTGCCACAGGACTTATGAAGAAGAACCTGAAGTCCTACCTAACTAATATTCCTGGTGAACCAAGTGCAAAAGAGATTCAGACAATTGCACTTAAGGGAACAGCGAGGATACTAAAAAGAGCTCTCGGTTGGTTTCAATAAAAAAGCGGGGCAATGTTGGCAGCTGGTTTGACTGCCCCATACCCGGCATTACAATCTTCAAAGGAAGAAAAAAAAAAAAAAAAAAAAAAACATACATACATACATAGATACATACATACATACGTTTAAACAGACAAGTGAGATTTATATTATAGACTAGTCTGGGTGGCCGGCGTTACCCGGGTGTTTGGAGGTGTGTGTTAGGCAAAAAAAAAGAGTGGTAGTAGACAGGCAAGTTCGAACCCGTACTGTGAAGGAGGAAAAGAACGTGATAAAAAAAAAGGGTAACGTCTTTGTAGTTGTGCGCATCGCCAAACCAGAAGTGGCGAAGGTTTAAATTAAGGCTAGCCAATTTTTTGATGTTTGCCGTCCGAAGGGTCAAGCTTCAAAGCGTTACCGATCTCATGAAAATCCGTTGCCTCTGTCAAAATTTTTTGTGAGACATACATACATACATACATACACACATACATACATACATACAGACAGGGTGATTTATATTTTAGATGGATTAGCTAAATAAAAGACGCTAACAAAGTCAAAGGCGAAAACTTTAAGAAAATCATATACAAGGAAATGAAAAAATGAGGCCTAAAAGTAGTTGTACTAGCTGACATAAAATAACAAATTTCCTGGATGTAAACTGATCAAATAATTTGATTGATCTCACACTTTCTTCTTCACTGTAACCTCTCTCTCACAGACGTGATGTTGCTAGTCTCAGTCTTTTCTACAAATATTATAATGGCATGTGTTCCTCAGAACTGTCTGATCTATTCCCTGCCTCCTTTGTTCCAGCTCGTTTGACTCATTGGTCTAGTGGTCTCTATCAATTAATTGTTTTAATACCTCATTATAATACAGCTTCCTATTCCAGTAGTTTTTTTTTCCAAGAACTGCAAGGTTGTGGAACTCAATTCCTGCTCACTGTTTTCCTTCTACCTGCAGCCTTGATTTTTCAAGTCTATGGTCAATAGACATCCCCTGTTTTTGCAATAATCAGCTTTCATTCTTGTTAGCTCCTTACATCAAGTGGCTTCATGCCTTGTTTCCACCGATTTCCATAAAACGTTTTACTTTTTATAAAGAAAATAATTTTTAAATGATTAAAAGCGATTAATATGAAATTTGTTGCAATATA
Organism: Euprymna scolopes; assembly: GCF_053919585.1. Classification (NCBI taxonomy): domain Eukaryota; kingdom Metazoa; phylum Mollusca; class Cephalopoda; order Sepiida; family Sepiolidae; genus Euprymna; species Euprymna scolopes. Next base: position 73,132,237 of record NC_136495.1, on the reverse strand, counting down.
AGGCTAATCTCGCAATTATTATTGGCTCACATCGATCGGTTTGGAGACCTGTGGTGTTCTCTGGAAGCTGAATGATAACAAGTCTCCCCAGATGTCCAGCTCTCTCCACCTCCTTCGATAGCATTTGCAGATAAATCTGCATCATCGCAACAGCCTCATACCATTGATTTCTCGCTGGTAGTGCCCATTGGTTTATACTGGAATTTGAGTGGCACTAAGCCTCCCCATGATCCCAGTTCTCTTTGCGCTTGTCCAGCGGAGGTCTGGCCATTGCTCTCTCCTCAGTCTTTCCATCCTCCTTGACCCTTCTCGGCTCTTTGGTATCACTTTTCTATTGGGGGGGGGTAACGGTGATGAAACAATGGGGGGATGCATGATGATGGTGTAGAACTTGTTGATATGCAGCTTCGGCGTTCTTCATTCCCTGTAACACTTCTTTGTTATATTGTCTTGTGTTATTCCCCACATTCTAGGGTTTTCCTTAATATTTCAGCCGTTTTCATTATCGTTAGTCGTTGTATTTTTGCAGTTATTCCTCTGATTCCAATTTCTGCCATTCTTTTTTCAAAGTTTTTCAGAATTGTTCCTAGTGCTCCTACTATTACCGGTACTATTTTGATTTTCTTCATCATCCAAATCCCTTTTAACTTTCTGGCTAGCTCTGTGTATTTGCTTCGTTTCTCCTTTTCTTTCATACTCACCCTGTGGTCAGTTGGGACAGCAAAGTCTACGATTTGACAGGATTTTTCTTTCTTGTTAATTATTATGACATCTGGTCTTCCTGCTTGGATGGGTTTGTCCGTCTGTATGTCCATGTCCCATAGGATTTTGTGGTTCTCGTTTTCAGGTGCTGTTGCGGGTTTATGCTTGTACCATTTGTCTGTACACTCAAAATGCAGTCATTTGCACAATTTCCAGTGCACCACCCTCCCCACTTGGTCATGCCTGTTTTTGTATTCCTTTTGGGCCAGTTTGTTGCATTCACTTACTATATGGTTTATCGTTTCGTCTCTCTGTCCACATAATCTGCATTTGCTGTTTTCTTGTGTTTTATCGATCCTTGCTTTGATATAGTTGGTTCTTATCGAATTATCTTGTGCTGCAGTTATTAGAGATTCAGTTTCACGGTTTATATGCCCTTTTTGCATCCATGTCCAGGTGTTTTCGTTATTCTCATCTTTTTGTCATTCTTATGAATCTTCCGTGGAGTTGTTTCTCTTCCCATTTCTCTTTTCTCGTTTTATCGTTTGTCTCTCTGTTTTCTGTTTTGGTGTTTTTTTTTTCAGTGTCTCCCGCTGCCATAATTATCCTTTCAGTGTTTTGCATTGTGTATTTTTCTAGTTCTTTTTTCGTGTATTTCACACAGTCTTCTATACAGATCAGTCCTCTCCCGCCGTCTTTCCTTTTCACGTAGAGTCTGTCAATATCATCCTTTGGGTGTAGTGCATTATGCATGGCCATGAGTTTCCTGGTTTTCTGATCGAGTTGTCTGTTCTTCTTTTGTCCATCCTATAAACGGTCCAGAGTATCTTACTAGCGATACTGCCCATGTATTTATAGCTTTTATTAGGTTTCTGCTATATAATTTCGTTTCCAGGAGTTTTCTTGTTCTCCTGAGGTATTCCTTTCCAATTTTCTCTTCTCGTTTCTGTTGCTCTGATTGTGTCCGCTTCCAGAATTCCCCAGTATTTATAGCCGTCTTGTTCCCCTAGTGCCTTCATTTCTGTTTGGTTGGGTAGTTCCATGCCTTCTGTCGTTTCCAGTTTTCCCTTTCTTATAACTAGTTGTGCGCACTTCTCCATTCCAAATTCCATCTGGATATCTTGGCTGAAGATCCTGGTAGTGCTAATTAGTGTCTCTAGCTCCTTTGCGGTCTTTGCAAATAGTTTCAGATCGTCCATGTACATCAGGTGGTTCATTTTTTCCTGTGTATTGGAGAACTTGTATCCGGCTTGGCACTTTCTCACTAGGAGTAGTCACACAGGCCATCATCAAAGATTTCTATTTGTGAATAACATGTGGCATTCTCTGGAATCTGAGTGACAACAAGTCTCCCCAGACTTCCAGTACTCTCCGCCTCTGTCAATAACCATTGCATGTGGATTTGCATTACTGTAGCAGCTGCTTACCATTGATTTATTTCTCGTTAACAGGTACCATTGGTCTTCACTGGTATTTGGGTGGCAACAAACCCCAAGATCCCAGTCCTCTTTGTACTTGTCCAACGGAGGTCTGGCTAGTGCTTTCTCTCCTCGGTCTTTCCATCTGCCTTGACTCTCCTCGCTTTAGTGTGGTGTCAGTTTTTGGTCACACACACACACACACACACACACACACACACACACACACACACACACACACACACACACACACACACACACACGTTATCATGATTCCATGTGATGCTCCTTCGTGCTTTACATCTCTAGCATTTTCTGCAAGTTCAGTTTGTGTCTGTAGTTCATGTGTATTAGTCTCCACATTCAAAGTTTTCCCTTAATATTTCAACAGGTTTTATCAGCCATCCCTCTGTTTCCGATCTCTCCCAATCTTTTTTGAAAGTTTTTTTTCTATTGTTCCTAGCGCTCCTACTATTAGTGGCGTTATCCTGACTTTCTTCATCTTCCATTATTATTGTTGTTGTTATTGTTGTTGTTGTTATTATTATTATTGTTGTTGTTATTATTATTAATATTGTTGTTGTTATTATTATTATTGTTATTGTTGTTGTTATTATTATTATTGTTATTGTTGTTATTATTATTGTTGTTGTTATTGTTATTATTGTTGTTGTTATTCTTATTATTATTGTCATTGTTATTATTATTGTTGCTGTTGTTATTGTTATCATTGTTGTTGTTGTTATTGTTGTTGTTATTATTGTTGTTATTATTATTGTTGTTGTTATTGTTGTTGTTATTGTTATTATTATTGTTGTTGTTATTGTTATTATTATTGTTGTTATTATTATTATTATTATTATTAGTGTTGTTGTTATTGTTGTTGTTATTGTTATTATTATTGTTGTTGTTATTGTTGTTGTTATTGTTCTTATTATTATTGTTGTTGTTATTATTATTATTTTTGTTGTTATTGTTGTTATTATTATTGTTGTCGTTGTTATTGTTGTTGTTGTTATTGTTATCATTATTATTGTTGTTGTTGTTGTTTTTATTATTGTTGTTGTTATTATTATTATTGTTGTTGTAATTGTTATTATTATTGTTGTTGTTATTGTTATTATTATTATTGTTGTTATTATTGTTGTTGCTGTTGTTATTGTTATTACTGTTATTATTATTATTGTTGTTTTTATTGTTATTATTGTTATTATTATTGTTGTTGTTATTGTTATTGTTGTTGTTATTGTTATTATTATTATCGTTATCATTATTATTGTTTTTATTATCGTTATTATTATTGTTGTTGTTGTTATTGTATTTATTGTTATTATTATTGTTGTTGTTGTTATTCTTATTATTATTCTTATTATTATTATTGTTTTTATTATTGTTGTTATTATTGTTGTTATTATTATTATTATTATTATTGTTATTTATATTATTGTTGTTATTGTTATTATTATTATTGTTGTTGTTATTTTTATTATTATTATTATTGTTGTTGTTATTGTTGTTGTTGTTATTGTTGTTGTTCTTCTTATTGTTGTTGTTATAGAGATGTCTGCCATTGTTTTCTTTTCTTTTTCAATATGACTATACGAGACGGTCCCCCTTTTGCATACTCATAAAATTTGATTTTCTCAGTTGATTTTCTCATAAAACTACTTGATCAATTTACATGATTTTTGGAATATGACATCTTCGTTCTGTGACCGGTATGCACATCATAAAGATTTTATATCTATATATTTTTTTACTTTCTTTCCACCTCATCATTCACAGATAAATTGACGAATTGAAAGTGTTCGGGTATGTTGAAAACGAATATCACATTTAAATTTGGCACACACAAGTAGTTTTCTAGATACTGAGACCATTATTGTCTAATGTTATCCGTTATGTTTTTATTGGACGCATATTACAAAAAAAAAAAAAAAAACAACTTTCTCCCCATGTTAAGAATGGCGAACGCCGCTGTCTTTTAAAAATATCTTAATATTCAAAGAATTACTTGTCTGCACCAAATTTGAACGTGATATTCGTTTTCAGCATACCCGAAAACCTCTAAATTCGTTATTTTAAAGGTGATTGTTAAGGTAGATTGTTTAGTAAAAATTTATCAGATTTTTCTGTATTTTTTATTCATCTTTTTTATTAGTTATTTTATTTATTTATTTATTTGCTTATGTTGAACCGTAAATAGAGATAAACATTTTTATTGGCTTTTAATACTTTTTAAAAAGTTGAACTCATCGTTTCTTTAGGTAAATATTTGGCCACGCGTGTAGAGGCTTGATAGTGCACAGTACTAGTAGTAATTTGTAATCTGACTCATACCGACGTCGATTGGAAATACCCGTTGCAGTCGTAGTGGAAAGTGATCTAGTTTCTTTGCGTCTGATTGGTTGTTTTTTTGTAAACGTCATCAGTACGATTGAGTCGAGTGAGAGGTTACGCGAAGAAAGAAATGCTGATAAAAATAGAAAGAAAACAGAGCGGGCTTCGAGGAAAACATAAACAAGTGGAAGAATGTAAAATACTTAGAAAATAAACACAAACACACACACACACACACGCGCGCATGTGCATGCTTACGCGCTTTCGCACACACACCCATGTAAACACACACACACACAAACACACGCACACACACACAGGCACACATATACACACTCTCTCTCTCTCTCTCTCTCTCACACACACACACACACACACGTAAGCAGATACATAAACACACGTACACACGAACACACATAAGCATCATGCACTCAAACAAACATGTACGCACGCAAACACGGGCAAACACATCCATATACACACAAACAAACACACACACACACACGCGCACACACGGACAAAGACGCGCAGAGCACACACACACACACACACACACACGCCCCCACAAACACACACATACATGCACGCACACAAACACGCAGACCCATACACACAAACACACGCACACACATAGATGTAAAACCTCGTCGTCTTTTCTCGGAATTGCAGTGAGTGTGTCCGTATCTCAACGCAGTCCGATACAAGATCAATGATTTTCAGTTAGCCGACATATTGATACAATTATGTGACCACTCCTCGTCTGTTTATGTATGTGTTTCTCACCTCTACGTGACTTACATATCAATGTTTTATTTAAATAAGTTATTTAACTGCTTACTGATTGAAAATAATAATAATAATAATAATAATAATAATAATAATAATAATAATGCGTATTATAAACACCCCAACCTCCCATGTTAAGAACGGCTTTCAGAATAAACAGACCCCCCCTGACGCTGAAAACCGTTCTGAACATGGGGAGGTTGGATGGGGGGGTGTTCCGAAAGCCGTTCTTAACATGGGGAAGTTGTCATGTTTATAATAGGCGGGGGGGGGGCGTCGTAAAAATTTACCATAAAAACTTTCGCTAATTTCCAGTTTACACCTTCCGCCGAATTACTGTCACCTCTAATTAAAAAAAAAAATGAGATTCTACTATTTTAGGCGATTATCTCTGAATATCTGAAAAATATGACGAAATGACAAAAAAAAACAACAAAAGAAGAAAAAAAATCGAAATATTAAATTTCAATTAAAACCAATAAGTATCTACTTAATTGTCATATCGAATTAGTATAATATCCAAAAATTACGAAAAACGATAAAATAGAAAATGAATTATTAATGAAAATAATTTTCGAAAGAAAATTTGCAAGTTATGCTATGCTTAAATAATAAACGGAATAGTTCGCACTAGAAAGCAGGGAATGTAACTGCAGTCTGTCTTATTAATAATGATAATAGCGGATCATTGAATCGTAAAATCGTGATATAATAATGTAGTGATATATTACTAATTTCGACACAGCAATTAAGTGGATAACATTGGGTTTCAATTGAAGTTCAATATTTTCATTCTTCTTCCGAAGAAGCACAAAACATTTATTATTTTAGAATTTTGTGTGAGAGATCAGTTTCGCATATAAATTCAACTTAAAATGACCCCCCCCCATTTCTGGACTGAAAGCTTTTTAGAATTACTTTACTTTTGCTATGGAAGTGTCCCAATATCAATCCCCTCCCGCCAAAAACTTACTTAATCCTACCACTAACTGGGTCCGAGTAGAAACCTCTACTAGAAAACTCTTTCTTATGAATGGCAAGCTAAAATAAAAAAAACTTTTTTAACCCTTAATTTAAGTAGTTAGCTCCTACCACAAAACTCCTTGCAAAACCACATTAAAAAATCTGATTAACTGTCTAAAAACGGTATAATAAGGATTATTTTACATTTAACTTGGTTCTTATTTAGAAATTGCAGGGAGACCAAACATTGTCCGAGATTGAATGATGATTAACGAATGTTCCACACCTGCAATATTTTTATTCATTGAAATCGGTAAAATTACCTATTTTTCAGTCAAATCGATTGATTGCATGCTCTAGTAAGGGACCCACAGCAGAGCACCAGAGTGAACCTTCACATGCGTCCCCACAGTAACTTAGTCCACATTTCATTGTAGTCTACATTGCACTGTAGAGAACCTACTTTCAATTTTATGAAATTATTTTTATATAATGGCATAAATTTAAATTTAAAATGCAAAAGTCAAATACCATTGTTCAATTGTGCTCTCAACAGAAACAATTCATTTCAAACACTCCCCTGTCATATCAAAGGATCTACTGTTGCTTTAATGTGTCGGACCCGTCTGCTTGTGCGGTAATAATGACTTGAATTAAAGTTAAATATAGGTTTCATGATTCATTTATGTTCTTAACAGAAACATTCATTTCGAATGCGTCCTTGTCATATCAAAAAACTACTGTTGATTTTATATGCCGGCCCTTTCTGCTTGTGACGTAATAAAACTTTTTAAATGCATTTGTAATGTGAGCCTGTGGTACATTTGGTCAAAATGAGACTGCCCCTTCTGCCCTTCTTTAATCGGATGTTTTTCGAATATCGATACCTATCGGAGACATTCCGCTACAAAATCCATCTAAGAACATCTGCAGACACATAAAGTAGTTTTATGTGAAATTTCAGGAAAATCGATCAAGTCGTTTTGGAGTCCAGAGAGAACGAACTCGCATACACACATACACACATACTCACATACACACATGCACACAGAGACAGTCTTTTATATATAAGTAAGGAATACACTTACAAAATTGGATGCTGCCAAGACTAAGCTTATTTCCTTCAATAATTACAAGAAACCTTCCCGACCACCAATAGCTTTTTTTTTTTTTTTTTTTTATTACATTTCCACCCCAAACAAGGCACATTGCCACTTTGTTGTAGGGGGCTACTATCAAGGACATAAGCATCAGGGGTACTGTGTAGGAAGTTGGGCAGCAGATGTCGGTTCACGTTGCACTTGAACTTCTGCATGTCAGTACAGTCGGGGAAGCAGGGACCCGGAAGTAAATTCCAAAGTCTAGCTGTTCTGGGGAAGAAACTACTGGAGTAGAAGGCTCTCTTGCATATAGGGATCTCTACTGTGAAGAGGTGGGATTTAGCTGCTTGTCGGGTTTGTTTATTCCGAAAGCCGTTCTTCACATAGGGAAGTTGTGGTGTTTATAATACACTGGGGAGCACGTCGTAAAAATTGACCATAAAAACTGTCGCTAATTTCCAGTTTATACTTTCCGCTGAATTACTGCCACCTCCAATAAAAAAAAAAGATTCTACTATTTTAGGCGATTATCTGTGAATATCTGAAAAATATGACGAAATGACTAAAAAACAAAAAAAACAAAAACAAAAAAAAAACGGTCCTTAAATCGAAATATTAAATTTCAATTAAAACCATTTACGTCGTGGGGACACAAATGCTTGCAGTTCGTCAGAGTATTCTCCGTTAAAATACTTGTAGAACAGGCAGAGGGATTCAGCATTTCGTCGATGGGACAGAGGCTGAAGTTTAGCTGACAGTTCAGGACCTATCAGATTGGCGACTCTCTTTTGAACCTTATCTAGGAGCGAGAGACTAGTGGCAGATGCACCAGCCCAAAATATGACAACAATACTCCATACATGGGCGAATGGTGGGGTTATAGAGGTATAGGATACTTTCAGGCGTTAGTAGCTTTCTAGCACGGTAGAGAGAACCCACCTTCTTCGCAGCGGCCCTGGCAATGTTCTCAATGTAATTGTTCCAACTCATGTTTCCTGTAAACGTTAGGCCAAGGAGTTTAAAAGATGTGCTTTCAGATAAAGAGTCATTGGCCATTGCTATTGGCGGTAGGGAAGGGTTCTTGTAATTATTGAAGGAAACAAGTTTAGTCTTGGCAGCATTGAATGTGACCATCCATTTTTGTCCCCATTCCACTACGGATCGGAGGTCATCCTCTAGTGTTTCTGCCATTTCTTTAGATATGCATTCATTTGTTTTCCTGTCGTGTCTGTTATAGAGCGTTGTGTCGTCAGCATACATACTCATCTCAGAGACAATTTTGTCAGGGAGGTCATTTATGAATATTAAGAATAGCAGAGGTCCAAGGATAGACCCCTGAGGCACTCCCGCATTTATATCATATATATATATATATATATATATTAATATTATTTGTTTAGATGTACGACCGTTAAGGACAACCTGGATTTTTCTCTTATCCAAGAAGGATCTAATTATGTTATGTATTTTTCCAGTGATGCCGTATGATCTGATTTTCTTGAGAAGACCCTCATGCCACACCCATAGTCATGACTAAAGATACCTGAAAGTACTTCTCCTCGGCTTAACAGTCACGGGCAACATGAGCTGGAACAGATATATTGAGAGTTATTGCCAAGGCCGTTGCGAAGAAGGCAGGCTCTCTTTACCATGCTAGAAATCTACTTACACTTGAAAGTATCCTGTATCTCTACAAGGTCACCAATCTTTTAATTTTTCGCTTTTTGAAATCAGGAACTATGGTTAAAATACTCATTTAGATGTTTGCTATAGCTTTTTATCTTATTGATAGCAAACATCTAAATGAGTATTTTAACCATAGTTCCTGATTTCAAAAAGCGAAAAATTAAAAGATTCATCTGTCTTACTTTTAATGCTAGGTTTATTTATGGTGTCTTTTAAATTCAATAAAAACCCTTCAAAATTTGCTGACGAGGAGACCTTGCTTATTAAAAAACTATATGTAATTATTGTACGTAACTTGATGTATACCACAATAAAAAGCATTGTTTTCCGAAACGATCGTACAGGTAATTGATTTTGTTGTTGTTCCTTCTTATGAAACGGATTTTTAATTTGATTATAATTTGATTTTTAAATTTTAAATTATCAATCACATTACTTAATATATATATATATATATATATATATATATATGTGTGTGTGTGTGTGTGTGTGTGTGTGTGTGTGTGTGTGTGAGTGAAAATGTCTGTGTGTCTGTGTGTGTACAGTTCCCTACCATTTTTTTTTTATTTTTGTACCTTTTCTCCATGTTAAAAAACGACCCTGGTGTCTAACCCTGTCCCGTGGGGAGGCATAGTAAATAGGTACCCTACAAGATAACTCTGTCAATTTACAGCCTAGGGACTCGAGATTTGACATAAGGGGTATTGAGATTTGGGAAAATCTTTTTAATCGGTTTTTGACCATAAATTTCGCTGAAAAGGGGTCAAAGTTCAACGATCTGACCTTTGAAAACTCTACCAAACTCCTCCGCCAATTTTGGGTCGAAACATTTGAAATTTAAAATCTAGGTTACTTGGATATGGATCAAACTTTTGAATTTGATTTAAGCCTAAATCAATAAATGTTAAGGGATGAAAATTGGGGTCAAAGCTAAAAAGATTGACCTCTGTTGTCTCTACCAAATTACCCAGCCAATTTCTTGTTTAAACATTTGAAATTTTACATAAAGTGTATTCAGAGATAGGGCAAGCTTTTTAATCGGTTTGGGTCGAAAATTTGAGTAGCCAAGAGGTCAAACTTAAAAAGATTTGACCTTTGCGGTGTCTAGCAAACTACTCAGCTAATTTTTGGTCTAAACATTTGTAATTTATACATAACGGGTAATCAGACAGGTGGCAAGCATTTAAATCAGTTTTGAGGCGAAAATTTGTCTGCCAAAAGGTCAAAGTTGAAAGAGTTGACCATTGCAGATTCTACCAAATTCCTCAGCTAATTTTGGGTCTAAGCAGTTGAAATTTTAGATGTAGGTAACTTGGACATGGGTAAAACTTTTTATTTTGATTTGAGACTAAAATGTAAAATGTTAAGGGCCCAAAATTGGGGTCACAGTTAAAAAAATTCACCTCTGTGGTCTCTACGAAATTACTCAGCCTATTTTTGGTCTAAACATTTCAAATTTACATAAAGTGTATTCACACGTACGGCAAGTTATCAAAAGAGCATAGGGCCTGAGCAAAGTCAGGCTGAACTACTAGTATATATAGGTGAAATTTTCTTTGTGTGTGTGTGTGTGTGTGTTTGTGTGTATGTATGTATATATATATATATATGTGTGTGTGTGTGTGTGTGTGTGTGTGTGTGTGTGTGTGTGTGTGCATTTCCCCAATGAACTACTTTGTCAATTTTCACTCTCGAGACTTGAGATTTGACATAAGGAGTACTGAGATTTTGGAACATACTTTTTAATCGGTTTTCGATCAGAAATTTGGCTGTAAACGGGTCAAAGTTCAACGATCTGACCTTTGAAAACTCTACCAAACTCCTCCGCCAATTTTGGGTCGAACCACTTGAAATTTAAGATGTAGGTTAATTGGACATAGATCAAACTTTTTAATTTGCTTTGAACCCAAAACAATAAATGTTAAGGGGTCCACATTGGGGTCGAAGTTTTTTAAAATTTAACCTCTGCGGTCTCTATCAAATTACTCTGCCAATTTTTGGTCTAAACATTTGAAATTTTACATAAAGTGTATTCAGACATGGGACAGGCTTTTTAATCGATTTTTTGGCCGAAAATTTAGCTGCTAAGGGGTTAAAATTCAAAAGATTTTAACTTTGCGGTCTCTCGCAAACTATTCAGCCAAAGTTGGGTCTAAACATTTGTCAATTTTACATAAAGGATATTCAGACATGCAGCAAGCTTTATATTCAGTTTTTGCACGAAAATTTGACTGCCAAGATGTAAAAGTTGAAAGAGTTGACTTTTTCAGACTCTACCACACTTTTCCGCCAGTTTTTGGGTCTAAACACTTTAAATTTTAAATGTAGTTTACCTGGACATGAGTCAAACTTTTAATATATATATATATATATATATATATATATATATATATATATATATATATATATATATATATATATGTACATAAAATTATGAACAGTTCATAGGGCCCGAGCGAAGCTGGGCTGCACTGCTAATATATATATAAATATAGTTGTCGAATGACTTGGTCATTGAACAGTTTAATGATCAAAAGATAACTTCATAATTAAATAACTTTTAACATCTGATTTCATGGCGTGAGTTTTTTGCGAGAAAAAAAAATTCTGTGTAGGGTATGAATTTTTATTTTTTTTCATTTTTGTGAAATATTATCATTATTTAAAGAATCTAGAAAAATTCACATTTTACATTGAGAAATAACATGGACTTCGTAATATATGTCATTAAGGCCGTGAGCTGCAAAATGACATCATCGCTGAGGTCCTAGTAAGCAAGATCTGTCGAACAGTCAGTTTGCCCAAAATGAATTAATTTTCTTTTTTTACAAAAATACATTAGAAAACTTAAAAATTGCATTAAAAAAGAAAAAAAAAGGAACATGATGATTTTTTACTGAAACATATCCAATATTAATTTAAAAAAAGAATTCAAAGCAGAACAATGCGTAAAAAGTAATTAGACATTTCGTTGTTTCATGAATTTTAAAGAATAAAATACTTCTATTATTTGCATAAAAATCGGTAATTCTTTTTTGGGACGCCGGCACGCCAGGAGGCCAAAAAGTACGCCAGTGCGCCAAATTCCATTCCGTCATAAAACAACTTTCTACAGAAAAAAAAGTCCTACTTATTTTTACATTTTTATCTAGCGAATAAACATAAAATTATATATGAACAAACACGTTTATTATTTTCCCTCTTTTTTATTAAATCCAACAACGGAACTGAAGTCGATGTTTTGCTTCTAAAACAAAACTAACTTTTTTTTTATAAATCTTTGCGTACCATTGGAATATTTTTTCTAAAGAATAAAACCGAATAAAATTTATTTTTACAATAATCTTTATGCATTTATCTCGACAATAAATATAAAATGTTATATGAAAAACAATGTTTATTGTTTTTACAAATCCAACAACAGAGCTGAAGTCAATGTTTTGCTTTTAAAAATACAAACTTATGCAACGGCGATGAAGTTGTTTTTTCTTAAACGAAACTGACTTGTTTTTATAAAATTTTGTGTGAGATAAAGTTTTATTTTTTTGAAAATAATAAACATGTTTTTTCATATATAATTTTATGTTTATTCGCTAGATAAATGTATAAAGATTCTTGTAAAAATAAACTTTATTCAATTTTATTATTTAGAAAAAATAATTTAGTTGTACGCCACACAGAGATTTATCAAAAAGTCAGTTTTGCTTTAGAAGCAAAACATCGACTGCAGCTCCGTTGTTGTATTTAAAAAAACATAATAATAAACGTGGTTTTCATATAAAATTTTATGCTTATTGGCTACATAAATGTATGAAAATTCTTGTAAAGTAAACTTTATTCAATTTTATTCTTTAGGAAAAATACTTTAGCAGTATGACACAATTTTATCAAAACAAGTCAGTTTCGTTTAAGAAAAAAAAATCAGCTCCACCCACTGTTGCATAATTTTGATTTTTTTTTTAAATAATAAACGTGTTTTTTTTTTCATATATCATGTTCTGTTTATTCGCTTGATAAGTGTATAAAAATTCCCGTAAAAATAAACTTTATTCAATTTTATTCTTTAGAAAAAAGATTTTAGTGGTGCGCTACACAGAGATTTATCTAAAAATTAGTTTTGTTTTAGAAGCGAAACATCGACTTCAACTCCGTTGTTGGATTTTTAAAATAATAATTACTTTTCTCTTTCCTATCAAATTTAAAGTATATCATCAATACCACGTGATTCATCAGATAGCTTTGACACATTAATACAGTAACTGCCAATTTAGCTTGACATTTGTGAAGTGTCTGACTGCTATTTTTGCTTTATTAAATGAAATTACAAAATACAAAGCACAATTTCCAATTCTTAAATCAATATGATTAAATAAGTAGATAAAAAAAAAGAAATAAATTACAAACTACAACGTATAAATTCCAATTCTTAACTGAATTACTTGTGCTGAAGTTCTGCTTCCACTGGAACATGCTGAGGTAGTTATCTCTGCTCTGCACCTGTTGCTGCTCTAATTCCTCTATTCTTGCTGTCTGCCTTCTCTGCTCTTATTGTCTCATCAGAATTTGCCTTTAAGTTGTAATGTACAAACATTACGGTTTTTCCATTCTCAAGACACAGCCTGTTCCTCGTGGGTTCATACGCATTACCACCTGTACTAAAGAGCTCCTCAGTCGCCACTGATGAATTTAAATATTCTGAAGTCAGTTTACTCAGCAGTGGCAAGATCTCCTGTGTCTTTTTCACCACTGAAATGAATCAATACCTCTTGCGAATAGTGGTAAAGTTACATAATGATTAAGCATTTTTGTGCACTTAATCATAAGGAGTTTAATCCTTTTGAGTTCAGATCGTGCTTCTTGATTTTTGTTAGTCCACTGACTTAGTCGGATTTGGACCTTATTTTACTTGCACTTGCTGTCTTCAGATTTAACCCAGCCTTTTCTTGCTCTAAGTTTAGATTTGTTACTGTAGGCTAATTCATCAAAGAGGTTTGTGATACAGTTTTACTTTTAATTTTATCTTCTTGATCCTCAGCAGAGCCTGAAAAACTGTATCCTGATTCTTCTTTATTATAATCAATAGGAAAAAACGATTCTTAATGATGTTTTTCATTTCATATTTTTGAAATTCAAATTTGAATCTTGGATCTAGAAAACTAGACTCACACAAGTTTTTTTCTTATCATTTAGATAGGATGAAAATATTGTTTCCGTCGATTCAATGAATTGTTTAACAGTATGCTTCCAATAAAGTCAGTATTATCAGAATTAGATTGGATAGCTTTTGACAGAAATAACCTCAGAGCTAAAATTGTAGGTCTTATTAATGATAATTGAAATTATCTTATTTGCTTCTTTGCTGATTTCTTCAGTAAACTGGATATTTATTTCAACAAGCCTCCATTGATAAGTTGTTAAGGTATGAATCTTATTATCAACAGCATACATTACAAGAGTTTTTTTGTTGTTAAAAATTCTTTTTCAGCATATGATATAGCGAATTCCATCGTGAGGTTTCATCCTGAATAAGTTTATGGTTTTTTTTTTTTTCAAATTTTCAATTAATTTTCAGATTGCTAATAGAGAGCGCTTAAAGTGAGAGACTGTATTTTTTTTTAGTTGCAATCATTATCTTAACAGCCTGTTGGGAGAATAATGATTCACTTATTGAGAGTTGCAATGTATTTACGAAGCATGATAGTGATTCTAAACCACATTTCCTGACACCAGCAACCATATTTGTTCAAAAATCCTCCAATACTAAGAAAAATATATTGAAGATATTACACTTGCTAAGAACATTGTGCAATTCTTCACTTATTCTTGCACCTGTGTGTGCACCAGTGAATTGAACAACTTTAAGCACATCTCTGCACTGTCCAAAGTCATTTGAAAGTCAATGATCTGCCAAACTCCGAAAAGGAATATTATTTAAAGTAGCCGTTAAAAGAAAAATGCTGCTAATTTTATTAAGAAACAATTGAATTTTTGGTTATACCTTTATAATTATTTTTTTTAGTCAAGTACTTTTTTGATGGAATATTGTAATTTGGAAAACATTTCGCAATAAGCATATTAAATCTAATGTTAGATGTTACAGAATATGGTTGAATATCAACAACAGCAACAACTATTTCTCCTATAAGATAATGGATCTCTTTTGAATTGTGGTCATTAATATCCCAAATTTTATCTTTGTTCAATATTAATTTAATAGTGGTTTGGTGTTTCGCTGGATTTTTCGTAATTGCTGCTGCTTTTTAATGGAATGTTTGCCTCTGAATATTAATTGTGTTTTCTTTTCTGATCTACAAATTTTGCTTCTACTGGATGAACTTTTCTGAAACGGTTTAACATATTAGTCGTTCAAAAGCTTTGCTAATTTTCCACGCCCTCATATTCGGAACCGGTCGAATAAACAGTAATAACTGCGCTGCGAAACGAAAATGAATTGTCAAGTCTTTTGTGCAATACGATTACGCTAGAAGATGTGAAAAAAAAAAAAAAAAGTCTGGTGAAAAAAATAAAAAAAGGAAATGGGTGTCACCTTTTTCTTTATATTGTCGCGTATTGTTATACGCTGATCGAGCAGTAATACCGCCTGCTCTGCAGAAACGATTAACCCAAGAATTCCACACGAGTCATCGGGAGATTTCATGAATGAAATCCTTGATGAGGGGTTACACGTACTGGTGTAGGATGGAAGAGGATATAGAAATGGTAGTAAAATACTATAGAATATGCCAACTAGCAACAAGGGATCCGCCAATAAAAATTGAACCATGGTCAAAGACGGATGCCCCATAGACTCGATTGCATAAATGGATCATATAATTTAGTCATTATGGACAGTTTCACAACGTGGTCAGAAATTGTTAAGTGCAGACATCCGACATTAGCAAATGCGATAAAGGAACTTAATGTAACGAAATTTATAGTTGTATCGAACTCCCTAATACTTTAGTTAGCGATAATGGAACCCAGTTCACGAGAAAAGAATTTAAAGAATTTTTTATGTATTCTATGTAGGAGTCACCACGGAGGCCACTTGGGGATAAGGGTTACTGGGTATACATTAGTCAATGGGATTATAGCGTGGTAAACATAAGTAGTGGAAATTTTGTAAATTGGATTACTTAGGAGGGCGGTTCATTAAGAACTTGTTTACGTTGGACTTGAAAAAAATGTGAAAAGCAGGCAAACGGAAGAGAGTTCCACAGGCGCGTGCCGTTCTAAGAAAGAAGCTTTGCTCATGGAATCTACGTTTAGGTTTAGGCACAGATAAAGGATATGAGAAATTATTGATAGTGGCTTTGGCTAGAGGAGTGTTTTTTTTCTAAAAGTTTGGCAAGGGGGGGGGACAATAGATTGAAGCTCAGACGAGCACTTGCCATGAGAATAACGATAATGCAGAGACAGGCTCGCAAGGTCTCGTCTGTGGGAAAGAGGTTGCAGGTAAGAGAAAAGGACACCCCCACTAAGCTACGAAGTCTATTTTGAACTCTGTTTAGGCAGGGTAAGCTGCTTCTAGCAAATCATTGTCAATTGAGCACATGACAACGCCTGTTTACCATCCAAGTTCTAACACGATGGCAGAAAAAAGTTGTGGACACATTCAGACAAGCTCTGAAGAAGAATCAAGCCGTAGACACAAATGAAAGAAGTATTCAGAAATTTTTGGCAGTTTACAGAATCACGCCAAACCCGAATACAGCGTCACGGTTATCACCAGTAGAGTTAATGTCCACGATTAAAATATGCTCTGTATTTGATAGGCTGTTGCTTATTCCGGCGAAGACACTTTCAGATAAAGAAAAACAGATTTCTAAAGTCTATAGGCCAGGGGAGAAAGTTTTCTTCAAAAACTTAGGGCTGAAAGAATGTTTTGAGAAGAGGGGATAATGATAAAAAAAATTGGACAGTTTATATCTATATATCTATAAAAGTGAAAATCTGTGTGTGTGTGTGTGTGTGTGTGTGTGTGTAAGCGTGTGCGTGAGTGTGTGTGCGTTTGTGTGTGTGTGTGTGTGTGCGCGCACACGCGTGTTTGTGTGTGTGTGTGTGTGTGTGTGTATGTGTGTGTGTACATTTCCCTACCAAATAACTCTGTCAATTTTCGGTCTAGAGACTCCAGATTTGACAGAAGGAGTATTGAGATTTGAGAAAATCTCTTTAATTGGTTTTCGACCAGAAATTTGGCTGTAAAGGGGTCAAAGCTCAATGATTTGACCTTTGAAGACTCTACCAAACTCCTCCGCCAATTTTGAGTTCAAACACTTGAAATTTTAGATGTAGGTTCCTTGGACATAGATCAAACTTTTGAATTTGATTTGAGCAAAAAAAAAAAAAAATAAATGTTAAGGGTCAAAATTGGGATCAAAGTTTTAAAAAAATGACCTCTGCGGTCTCTACCAAATTACTCAGCCAATTTCTGATCTAAACATTTGAAATTTTACATAAAGTGTATTCAGAGCTTTTTAATCGGTTTGAGTCGAAAATTTGAGCTGCCAAGAGGTTAAAATTCAAAAGATTTGACTTTTACGGTGTCTAGCAAACTACTCAGCCAATTTTTGGTCTAAACATTTGAAATTTATACATAACGGGTGTTTAGACATGCGGCAAGCATTTTAACCAGTTTTAGGGCGAAAATTTGACTGCCAAATGGTCAAAGTTGAAAAAGTTGATCTTTGCAGATTCTACCAAATTCCTCCGCCAATTTTGGGTCTAAAGACGTGAGATTTTATATGTAGGTAACTTGGACATGGGTAAAACTTTGTATTTTGATTTGAGACCAAAATAATAAATAGTAAGGGGGTCAAAATTGGGGTCAAAGTTTAAAAAAATTGACCTCTGAGGTCTCTACGAAATTACTCAGACACTTTTGGTCTAAACATTTGAAATCTTACCGTGGACATAAATGAAATGTATTCACACGTAGGGCACATTATGAACAATACATAGGGCCCGAGCAAAGCCGGACTGAACTGCTAGTATGACATAATAGGAAACGCATTTCCATGTAAGAGACATTTGAATCAGTTGAGACACATTACAGAGGTCACGGAAAATACTGATGAGATACCAATGGAAATACTACGTGACTAATTTGAAATTCCTGTCCAGATAATTCAGAATTCCCCACTGTGTCTACGATACTCGTCGACATTGCGACATACCAGAATTATTGCCCGAACCGAAGCAAGACTGCGCAGCTAATTCAAACGTTATATATTCCTTTCTAGGGATCATATCACATGAAATGGTAGCACGGGTTCAAAAATGAGGAACAAGAGTATGACTAATGAAGAATGCTTTCTTTTCTGTTCGTACGTGATCGCAATTTACCGCACAGTTCCTCAACATGAGAACTGAAGTAATAATAGAGTAATAATTTTTTAGAGTGGTTTAAAGTACAAAAATAATGTTAATTCCATAGGAAGAAGAAAACAAAGAGAAATTTTTTCATATGTTTACCTCAATTTGCCTCAAATGCAGAATATTCGCAAAAGGCGACGTTTCAGCAGCGCGCCATGCCTATTATTTGAATATGGTGTAGTCATTGAATGTCCCATCAGCGAATTTTCACCGGCAAGCAAAAAAAAAAAAAAAAAAAAAAAAAAAAAAAGGAGTTAACTTGTCTTCGTTTACAATATAAGTAAATTATTATTTATGACAACAAAATTGTCATGATTTTGCCAGTGCTTATGACCTTAATCAGATTGTTCGCGAACCCACCCGTGTGCCCGATACTACTGGTCAATATGCAAGCCTCCTAGACCTTTTTCTCTCAACTTCCCCTGAGCTATGTTCATGTTCCGTTCATTCTCATCTAGGATCCTCCGACCACTCCGTCGTATCAGTTAAGATAAAAATGAAATATAATAAGTCCCCAGATTTACCCCTCCACCGTACTGTATACCGATACTCTATGGCTGACTGGGACAGCTTCCGTACATTCATATCTGATTTACCTCTGCATTCCATGTTTAAAAAGGATGTGTCCTCTATAGTATCAGATCTGACCGAATGGTTAATTGTAGGCATAGATCGATTCATACCATCTAAAAAATTCCAACAAAAACCTAACAGCCAGCCATGGTTCTCACCAGAATGTGCTGCTGCTATCGCGCACAGAAATCACTTTTTCCATAGCTACCAACGTAATAGATGCACTGAGACTAAAGCTGCTTTCAGGAACGCCAGCAACTACTGTAAAAGAGTAATAAAAAATGCAAGAGAGCTATATGCCCAGTCTGTTAAATCCAAAGTAGCTGATCAGCGGCTTAGTTCCCACCAGTTTTGGCAAATAACAAATAGGATCCTGAACAGAAGTGTGCGTTCTATCCCAACCATTATCAATGGACCAGAGGTCATCTCGTCAGCATCAGACAGGGCCAAACTATTTGCCAAGAACTTTGTAGCTAATTCTACCCTATGCGACGAAGGTCATCAACTCCCCATATTTCCTCCCAAACACAGAACACGCTAGGTAACATACAAATATCTGTGCATGAGGTCGCCAAGCTAATCAAGAACCTAGATTCCAGTAAGGCAACTGGCCCTGACGGCATCCCAATTATAGTGTTAAAAAAGCTTCAACCAGAACTTGCTCCCATACTTACGAAACTGTTTAAGCGTTGCCTTAAGGAGAAGTGCTCTCCGACTCCCTGGAAAACCTCATCAGTATGCCCTGTATTTAAGAATTCAGGTGATAATTCATCTCCCTCTCAGTACAGACCAATAAGCCTCTTGTGTGTTATGAGTAAGTTGCTGGAATCCATATTAAATGGAGAAATAGTAATCCACCTCAGCAGAAACAATCTTCTTAGTGACACACAATATGGTTTCCGTTCTGCAAGATCTACTGAAGATGTGCTAACGGTTATATCTCACAGGATTAGTGAATCTCTTGACAAAGGCTTCCTTTCTAGGGCAATTGCTCTTGACATATCAAAGGCCTTCGACAAGGTATGGCATAAGGGCCTACTTCACAAGATTTCCAGCTACGGTATAACTGGAAATGTTTTCTCAATCATTAAATCATTTCTCTCTGAGAAAGTCGTGGCTGGTTACCTTTAATGCATCTAAAACCAAACTCCTATCTTTACATCATCAACGCTCTGATCCCCATCTGCCATCAATTGAAATGGATCGCTCTCGTTTAGGAGAAGCCCCGTGTTTTGACAAGCTTCTGGGTTTGACCTTTACTCCTGATCTGAAATGGAACACATACATCAAGTCTGTTGCCAAGGTCGCTGGAAAGATGGTGGGATCCTTCTATCGCTCCAGAAGATATATCACTACTGATGCAATTCTCTATCTATATAAAAGCCAAGTACGCCCTAGGATGGAATACTGCTGCCATATCTGGGCAGGAGCTGCTAAAAAAAGCCTATCCTGCCTTGACAGAGTACAAAATAGACTTCGTGGCTTAGTGGGGGATGCCCTTTTCTCTACCCTGCAACCTCTCTCCCACAGAAGAGACGTTGCGAGCCTATCATTGTTTTATCGTTATCCTCATGGCAGGTGCTCGTCTGAACTCCAATCTCTGGTCCCCCCTCGCCAATCTTTCACGAAAAACACCCGTCTAGCTGAATCCACTGTGAAAAATTTCCCCGACTCTTTATCTGTGCCTAAATCAAGACGTGGATTCCATGAACAAAGCTTCTTTCTTAGAAATACATGCCTGTGGAACTCTGTTCCGTCTGCCTGCTTCCCACCTGACTACCACTTGGATGTCTTCAAGTCCAGCATCAACAAATTCCTAATGAACCGCCCCCTTAAGTAAACACTAACGTACTGTACTTGCAATATCCCTTATCCCTGAGTGGCTTCCGGGCCTTGATAAGTGGTGACCACCGTGTAAAAAAAAAATTGTCTAATAGATCGGTTAATCGTCTGATTATCAAAGGCCGATTAATTTGCTGATCGCTGCATCGCTATGGTTGTTCCTACTTTTATATGATAACAAATGGGTTTTACAAAGTCTGTTTATTGAGGGGCTTGCAACTTGGACTTAGCGTTAATCGCAGGTTTAAGAAAGTTTTTTTTTTCAAGGAAAGAATTGCCATTCGGATACAGATTATGATACCAGTTTATGGTCGAAAAATATCGAATTCTCTTCAGCTTTTGTTTATATCCGTTGCTGTAGAAAAATTGGTCAGCTTAAACAGCTTATACCGGATTTGAAACAGACGGTACCGATGGTTTTCTGGCCTTCTTTAAAATTTTAAAAGATATATATATATATATATATATATATTATAAAATAGTAGCATTCGCGTATGTGTGTGTATGCGCGTATGCGTATGTATGTACATCTCTCCTACAACCCACATCACTGGACAGATCATGACCAAACCTGGCATTATAATGGTCCGCCACCTAGAAATGGCGCACACCATTTTCCAACGCAAAGATCAAAGATCAAGGCTTATGAATATATACTCTCTTTCAGTCGACACCACTGGAGCGATCGCAACCAAACCTGACATGATGATGGTCTCCCATCACACACCATTTTTCAAGGTCAAGATCAAAAGTTAAGGTCGGGACTTTGCTCTTTACTCTTGGGTATCCATGAAGCGAGTACCTGAACATACAACAAAGTCCCCTGCGAAATACGAGTATCTTTGCTTGCATTAATATATTTAATTTTGTGTTATTGTATTACGTTAATGTATTTGTTTTGTTTTTAACTAAAACTTACGCGAAATTTTAGCAAAAGTATATATCTCTACTCCTATAAATTCGTTTATTAAACGTGTGTATTGATATTCATATTAAAATCCCTTTTTCTATTTATCTAAGAAGAAAATACAATTTTGTTATGTATGCGGCGTGGAATTGCATTCACTAGCAGATGATCTTGCTAATTTGCATATTCTTTTAAAAATTCATTTTAATTAATTCCCTATTAGTCTCTTCGGTTTTCTTATGGGATGATCATCTTTAGTTAACTATTACGTGTAAATATATTAATTCAGATGTTCTAAATGATCTATACTTGCATAATATTTGCGTAAAAAGTTTATAGTAAACACAAAATTGTTTGCATATATATTTATGTGTATATTTATATATTTTTGTTTAAAAAATTTTTCCTACCAAACTCCTCCTAGAGGTTTTGGTATACAAACATGAAACTTCATACAAAAGGTGCTTTCATCCATGCGAAAATTTATATTTGGGTTTTAGCCCGGAAAAATCGGTGCATAAGTATGAAAATTAAAAAAAAATGAAATTTTCCAAGTGAAGGTCGAACGCCGACATTACGAACGCATAACGTAGCTATTGGTTCATGTTTTAATTTTTAGCCTTGCAGTAAATATTGTGAGAAATTTTCCACGTACAACCGCCATCTTGTTTTTGGCCACCTACATGCTTTGTAAGCCGGTCTGCCATTGGTTTAATTTGAATGCGCCAAATCTTGTCTTGGCGCCAATTTGTATTGATGTATTATTTTTTCAGTCTGTAAATGAACACGGTAGATAGCGGACTTATAACAGCGACGCTCTGTTTCAGAGAGCCAGGAATTAACCTTCATGGACACCAAACAGTGGGTGAATGAAGGACATTTCTATAAATACAGAGACAACATAATTGCTGAACTTATTCTGCTCTATGAGGATATTATACAGTGTTTGGCATGATATATTTGATTATAGGAATTTATTCCTATTTCTTCCAGAGACCACGAGGTCCCAAAATATGCCGTATTTGGCGCCAACATTCACACCATGTTCACCATGTACAACAAGGATCCTTCTAAAAGTAAACCCGAACTAATATTCCCACAGAGGAATCAAACTAAGGGCTCCATGCATATGGATAGCAAATTCAGCCACTGTAAAGGACTTACCGTGACCAAAGAACTTTTATTTCCAACACATTGTGAATAAAGTTTGAGTTTAAAGGTATGACTTTGTTTGTGGAATTTCATTTGCTGTCTGCAGGAGGAAATTGGGCGTGTGGAAAAGAAATTTCTTATACTACCATTTTTATTTCAAACACAAGCAGAATTCTTAGTTTTATCGTAAAAAAAACAAGCTATTCTCATTTTGTTGCAAACAATAGATTCAGATTTTCGTTTTTTCCAAACAAAATTCTCATTTTTAATGCAAAATATCTAGAATCATTATTTAATGCAAAACATCTAGAATCATTATTTAATGCAAACGCTAGTAAGATATAAATATATTTGTAAATTCTTGATTTAAGACGAGCAGATGTTTTTTCTCTTAATTTCAACAGATTAATGATAAATATTTTTTCTGTTTCGTTGAATCTAAAATGTAATTGTTTCCTTAAAGTAACTTATGTCTCGAAACCTATAAGACAGCAATAAGTTTCGTTTGGCGATATGTTGCACTCCTAAAAAAATATATATATAAATAAGTAAAGAAATTTGAAATTTTTTTCTTACGTTTAAAAGTAACGTTATATAATAATTTAATTCGACCTTAATATTGGGCCGTAGGTTGCTAGCGTATCGTAATTGCATTCTTTACGAATTAAGACCCCCTCGAAGATCGTATACGTTTTATAATTGAAAAATTTCTCGCAATATATCTTCATGGCCCAGAGACAAAAATAAGTCGCAAACTGAAGGTTTTAGTTTCGATTCTCGGTGGTGGCGCACGAGTCTTTATTTTTTGTTTTTTTAACTTTTTAAATCATTGCATCTAATATAATCTATAATATAAATCTCACCTGTTTATTTAAATGTATGTGTGTATGTTTGTATGTTTGTATGCTTAAAACTTTTGACAGGAGAGGGATTTTCACGAGATCGGTATCATTGTGAAGCCGACCATTCAGACGACAAATACACTTGACCTTCAGCTGGGCACTTTTTCGCCAATGTTTTCGAAAGCCATCCTCTGTTTTCGATTGATTAGATTTAATTTAAACATACATCACTTCCGGTTTAGCGATGGGCGAAACAGCAAAGACGTCACGTTTTTTTCGTGTTTTTTCCTCCTTCGCGGTACGGGTTCGAGCCTGCCTATCTACAACCACTTCTTTTTTTTTTTTTTTTTGTTCAACACACACATCCAAACACTCTGGAAACGCTGGGCACCAAGGCTAGTATATATATATATATATATATATATATATATATATATATATATATATATATATATATATATATATATATATATATGTGTACTAGCAGAAGTACCCGTGGTTGACTGGGTTCAAAAAGAGCCTACAGAAAATGGACTGTGATTGATAAAAGTATGATAGGTTATGAAAAGGAGATCTATCTCTTTAGAGATAGGTTTTGATACTAAAAATTTTAGCCTAAGCAAAATATGATGAAAATAAAGATAATTTTCGCGAAAATATATTTTTTATATCAACTTTGTTTCCATTCGTAGCCAAGAGTGACCAACAAAATGATATTTCCTTAAAAAGAGAAAATGTTATATATATATATATATATATATATATATATATATATATATATATATAAACTAGCAGGACCCGTGGAAATTCCACGGTAGTTAAAATCTTTTAAAACACATCAGTAAGACATTCCTTATTGTTATATTACAAAAATGAACGTATGGAAGCAAGTAGAACAAAGAACTTTAGTTTAAACTTTTATTGAAGGTCAATGCGATCGTAACTGATGCTGTTGATATTGTCAGGAAGTGCTGGTGATGATTGAGGCGGTTACAGGGACGTCGATCAGCTGCTTGGAGTGAGAAAAGTGGTCAGTCAGCAGGTTCTTTGGAGTCAGACTGTGAATTAAAAAAAAACTGTGACATTGTTGACATCGATTTTGTGAAAGTTCTGATGACCCCAAGTTGTTTAATATTTCAGGACATCTTGGATTACACGTGTAAGTAATGAATAGGTCACAGAAAACTGCCATTGCATCTTGATAAAGCTGTTGTAGATTCCTAGGACTTCCTGTAAATGTAGATGGCAGAATAACTGGTACACCATGATCCATTAAGCCAGAATATTGAGCTGCTCTTGGTTGACTTTGATAGCTTTTAATGAAGTTAAATAAGCAACCGTCAACTTTTACATATGCAATAAACTTTTCTATTTATTTTGAATTTTATTCAATGAAAATTTGGAAATTCACAAATATTTTTAAGTCGAATTATTGATATAGATTTTAATTAAATAAAATATACTATAAATCTTTTAATAAGGAATAAATATTTATTTAAACCATAATTATTGAAACAAAGTATTTTACTGCATAAAAAAACGGTTATGGGGAGAAGGGTTAACTATTTTGAACCTTCACCTAAATAGCGATTTAATGAAAAAAAAATGTAATGGTCTTGTATCTTTTTTTAAATAATTTGTTTTAAAATAAGGAAAAAAATCTTTGATACCGCTATTGTAAAAATCATGCTGAAAGCCATTCTTAATATGGGTAGGGGGGTTAACTATTCTGAAACTTCACCTAACAATGTAATAAAAATAATGGAAAAATTCTTTAGTTAAATAAAATATACTGAAAATCTTTAAATAGGAAATAAATATTTCTTTAAATAAATTAAATCGTAAGTAATGAAACAAAGTGTTTTATTTCATATTAAAAAAATGTTGTGTCCATTTTTTATAGTATTTAAAGATGTATGCCCTGTCGGTGGGCATTAGAAGATGATGACTGCCTGTAAAAGAAGCAAAATAAAACGAACAAACCATAAGTAATAACTATGTAAACAACGTGAAGATGTATAAATGTTACAACATTACTCGATTCGGCATTAAATAACACGAAAAAGTATTGATATGCTGTAAAACAAAACAAAACAGAACAAGACGTAAAATATGTTTTGACTCTGTGTTACTCAGTGTATTTGCGGATGGTGACTTTGGTGATTTATTTAATAAAGTCATTCTGGACTTTTGTAACATTTATTTCTAAACATATTTTTTGTTATATAAGGCTCACTCAAAAGTAAAAAAAAAAGAAGATGAAGTGGCACAGTAAAAAAAAAACAAAAAAAAAACGAACTCGTAGCGTAAAATGTAAAAAATATATTTATTACTGAATAAAATAGAATAAGCGTTCCGTACTACAGAAGACATCGTTAAAAATGTAAGTAAAATACTACACTATTTAAACTGTGAAACGATATCTTCTATGCATAATTGTCTTTAAAATAATCCGGAACCATAAATAGACAGTTCATATATATATATATTTTTTGTATTTTTTTTTTCAGGAAGTTTTGGGAAATAAAAGGGTTTAATGATTTTTAACTAATAAAGATTGAACAATAAAGGGAGATAATTCAAATTAATTAATGTTTGCGATGATGATGACGCGTTTCATTAATTAATGTTTGCGATGATGATGACGTGATACCGTACGGACAAGCATATTAATATATAGATATACAAGAAATAAATGTTACCATAGTCAATAAAAGTTACTTTTATGGTAGAAAAGTTCATTGGTTTGTATTTTTAAGTAGTTTGTAAAATTTTTTTTATTTTTTTAATTCACGGAGCGGTTTAAAAAAATCAAAATGGTAGCGAGTTTGAAATTGAGAGCCCCGTTTTCAAGTTGAAGGAGGGACACTTGAGCATTCAACGTAAGGAATATTTATAAACATATTTTAATGTTTCCGTTATTTCGTGCCTAAGGAATATTCGATTATGGCATGTGTAGTTTATATAAAAATCCATTTAAGTAGTTATCGCCTCAAATTTCGTTTTAATTTCGGTTCGCTGAAATTATTTCAAGTAAAGAACATTAAAAACTATTTAAGAAAAAAAAAATGAACTGAACTTTTATTGACTATGGTAACATTTATTTCTTGTATATTTATTTTTTCGGGTAGTCGTTTGTTGGCTTTTCTGCTAAACACTCTTACTAAATAATATCGACGAAATATCGAAAACAAAGAAACAAAAACAGTTTTGAAAAATAATGAAGCTTTACTTACTTTAGTAAAATAATCCGAAACAGCAAAATGGGATATTAAAAAAGTAAACACGTAATTACTTTAGTTTTTTAAAGCAAAGAATCGATATAAATATGAGTAAGAAGAAAATGGCGCCCTTTCCAAGCAGAGCAGCTTCAACTCAAAAAAATAAATAAAA
This sequence comes from Euprymna scolopes, assembly GCF_053919585.1. NCBI lineage: Eukaryota > Metazoa > Mollusca > Cephalopoda > Sepiida > Sepiolidae > Euprymna > Euprymna scolopes. The sequence continues at coordinate 73,105,158 of NC_136495.1, read as the reverse complement.
GCTAACGTGAATTAAGATTAAAGTTAAGGTGTTATTGTGGACCCTCACCTCTTATAAAAATCCTTGTTAAACTTTGTGACATATTTATATTCTATGGAGGTCAGGCGCGAACGAACACCCAATAATTTTATTATACCATATTTCTTCAAACTGAAACATAATTATCAAAGTATACTTACGCAAATAGATCTGAAAAGTCTTTCTTAAAGTTTGTGCCATATTTCCATGGAGTACAGGCGCGAACGCAGACCCCACAATTTTATTATCCCATCCCTATTTAAGTTAAAACATACTTATCAAAGTATTCTTATGTACATCTATATCAAAAACCCTTGTAAACGCATTTGTTTTTCATTTTTTTATTTCCATACTTTGTGGACCAGGCACGAACGCAAACCCCACAATTTTAATAAACCACCGTTCTGCTAGATCAAACATACCCATTCCTGTGTCTCGATACATCTTCTATCATTATATGTAATCAGTTTTTTTTAAAACAGTCAACTATATAGGAGCCTATTCGTGACCACACACACACACACACACACACACACACACACACACACACACACACACACACACACACGTTCAGCTTTATATTATACTAGCAAAAGTACCCGTCGTTGACTGGGTTCAAAAGCAGCCTACAGAAAATGGACTCTGATTTATGAAAGTATGATAGGTTATGAAAAGGAAGGGTTGTAAAGAGATAGCTTCGAATTTGGGGGTATCAAAACCAAAGCAAATAATGATGAAAGTAAAAATAAAATAGATAAATCCCATAATTTATTATACCATACCTGTTCACACTGAAACATATATTAAAAACCTTGTTAGACTTTGTGACATATTTCCATTCTATGGAAGTCAGGTGCGAACGAACACTCCATAATTTTATTATACCATATTTCTTACAGCTGAAACATAATTATCAAAGTATACTTACGCAGATAGATATGAAATGTCTTTATTAAAGTTTGTGCCTATTTCCATTGTATGGAGGCCAGGCGCAAACACAGACCCCACAATTGTATTATACCATCCCTATTTAAGTTAAAACATACTTATCAAAGTATTATTATGTATAGCTATATCAAAAACACGTGTAAATGTTTTTTTTTATTTTTAAATGTTTTATTTCCATACTTTGTGGACCAGGCACGAACGCAAACCCTACAATTTTAATAAACAACTGTTCTGCCAGATCCAACATACCCATTCGATTCCTGTGTCTCGATACATTTTCTATCATTATATGTAATCAGTTTTTTTTTAAATAGTCAACCATATAGGAGTCTATTTCGTGACCACACACACACACACACACACACACACACACACACACACACACATACACACATTCAGCTTTACATTATATATATATATATATATATATATATATATATATATATAGAGAGAGAGAGAGAGAGAGAGATATGAATGAGTTCATCAACAATTGTTGTGTTTTTATATACTTGTTTTTTTATTGATATTTTTATTTTTCCAATTTACTTAATTAAGTTTAATGCGTTTCAGATGATCTTTTTTACGTCGTCATCAAAAATTTTGTGGCAAAAGTTGGTTTAATAAAGCTCGGAAAATAAACGAAGTGGAATGCATACATTTTATTTCCTCTAACTTAATTGTCAACTGCCCTCAGTTTTTGGTTGGGGTCAAGTCAGGTTCATTAAGTGGAAAATCGGGTCATGGATGCGTTGACGTTATATATATATATTTTTTTTCAATTGTGTGGAGGTGTGTGTGCGCGCGTATGTATTTTTTTCTGTGGTGACCTTGTTTCATAAGTATGTGTGTATAAGTGTGTGTGTGTGTGTGTGTGTGTGTGTGAGCATGCGTGTGTTTGCCTGGGTGTGTGTATATTTTTGGAGAGTGCGTTAGTGTGTGGTTGTGTGTGTCTGCAATATATTTGGATGGTGAACTTAATTCATTTTCTTTTTAATAAGTAAATATAATTGAACACAAATATGTAATTATTGGGGTTTTGCTGCAAAATAGATACAAGCACTTTAAAGAATAACGCTTTTAGTTAGTAAACAATTTTTTGGCTTTTGTGCAGTGCTGTTATTTGGGACACATTTTTTTTGCTTTTACCTTTGCTAAAATTTTGTATAAACAAATGCATTCACTTAAATTTTAAAACAATAACATTAACGTAATACAATAACACAAAATGAAACATTTATTACACTGCCCCCCCCCAAATGTTATGGTGCCTAAAATGTATTTATTGTTTTTACCTAATTACAGGCCGCTGCTTCCAGAAATGCTGTCATTTATTTTTTGCTATCAGGTTTACTTTTCTGCCATGGTACAACCCCTGTCTGTAGGAAGCCGATAGCTACAACAAAAACAGGCAAATTGAAGAAACAATATTTTTATGTAACTTAAAAAAAACACATATTCATTAAATCCAACCAAAATAATTACAATTAAAGTTTGAAAAAAAAATGTGAAGCATAGACATTATCATTCATAAATTCACGTTTTACTGATTTTCTAGAATGGTATGTGTGTGTGTGTGGAGGGTTAGGGGCTCGGGTTAGGGGCTCGGGTTAGGGGCTCCGGTTAGGGGCTCGGGTTAGGGGCTCGGGTTAGGGGCTCCGGCGTCATCGCACTTGATAGACCAACAGTAAGCATGGTGGCATCCCAACGACCTTGATAGCAATTTTCCATGTTCCTAATATCTTGATGGAAGCGCCCCCCTTGTTCGTCGTTCCATCCGCCCCCCCCCAAATCAACAGAGATAAGACCATTCCTGAAAGGATCTGGTCCCTATTGATTTTGCGGTGGGAGTTTAATTCTGTGCAGTTCTAGGAGGTTCATCCGCCCAGGCCTTCTCTTCTCTCTTTGAGAAGGGGTTAGTTTATTGCTAATCGCCAGAGACGCCTTTACCGGGGAATTTCGACAGGGCTGCCCAGGAACTTTTTGCAACTCATCGGGGCGCTGACTTCTCACTCCCACTTTCTGACCTTGATGTCTTAGTTCTTGCACTGGGAGAGAACTAATTACCTCCCCTTGTTCGTCGCTCACATCACCTAGATTTTTTGAAAAAACGGGCAAGATGACTGTGTAAAAAATGTAACTTAATGCTCAATGTAAAAAATTCAGCTAATTATCTGGTATCTTGCGTTGGAATAAAATAAGGAAAACTCGTTTTCTAGAAAAATAAATTCACATGCATTTATAAATTTATAAATTTAAAGTCATACTTTCATATGACAACTTTTATTCATTTAAGCGTTTCCTTAATTTTATTTTAATCCATTAAATGTTCAGATAATTAATGTTTATTTTGTGCTTTTTTATTGTATTTTAACAAACAAGGCGCAGTGCCACTTTGATATGGAGGGATACTATCGGGGACATAAATTGCAGTGATATTATGAAGGGAGTTGAGCAGCAACATCTCTGTTCACATTACACTTGAACTTCTGCATGTCAGTACAGTTGATGAAGTAGGAACCTGGAAGGAAGTTTCAAAGTCTAGCAGTTCTGGGAAGGAAACTATTGGAGTAGAAAGCTTTCTTACATCTAGGGATCTCTACTGTGCAGGGGTGGGATTTTGCTGCTAGTCGGGTTTGTCGGGGGTATTTACGTCGAGGGGGTACAAGTGCTTGTAGTTCGTCGGAGCATTCACAATTAAAATACTTGTAGAACAGGCAGAGGGATGCAGCATTTCGTCGATGTGACAGAAGTTGAAGCTTTGATTACAGTTCAGGACCTATCAGGTTGGCGACTCTCTTTTGAACCCTGTCCAAGAGTGAGATACTAGTAGCAAATGCACCAGTCCAAATGTGACAACCATGCTTCATACATGGGCGAATGGTGTGTTATAGAGGTTGTAGTGGACTGGTGGATATATTATACATCCACCAGTCGTACAAAATAGGAAAAATGTTTTGAATTGGGAAAGGAAAAATGAATTGCTCTGAGGAAGGAACGAACATCGCGTTTACTTGAATTAAACGAACAGGAATTTATTTCGTGAAGAAACAAATGAAAGAAAAGGGTACAACACGTGTTCATGTCCGCGTTCGTCTCTCGCTGTTTACTGGTGAGAAGGAAAGTCTATTGTCATAGAGAGAGAAAGGGAGAAAGTCAATCCAGTTTGGTGTGCGTCTCTCGTTATTAGCTGGTGAGAAGGAAAGTCTGTTGTAGTATATATATAGAGAGAAAATGAGAAAAAGTCAATCCAGGCCATGGAGATAGAAAACGTGTAAGGTGTACGTGTTAGCTCGTGCCACATACGTAGTCGCAGGGGACGTGATGCGCGCAGGCGCCCCGAAAGGGGGCGAATGGTCCGATGACCACTCAGCTCGAAAGCTAAGTCGAAAAGGGTTGGAAACAGCTTGTCTCTTCCTTTTATAGTTGCTTCCGGTGGTCTTTTGCGCATGTGTGGATTTCCTTTGAAAGGGGAAGTGACGTCGCCCATGTGTGCGTACGTGTACGCGTATATGTGCGTTTATGTGAGTACATGTGTGTACGTTAGCGTGTGTGTGTATACACGTGAATTTGAGTGTATGTACGCGAATGTGAATATATGTACCTGTGTGGGCCTGCGCGCGTATGTTTGTGTGCGCGTATGTATATGACAAGTAATATGACTTGAAATGTGAACGCATGTTTTTGTGTGAGACTAGAAAAGGTACAGGATACTTTCAGGTGTAAGTAGCTTTTTAGCACGGTAGAGAGAGCCCACTTTTTAAAATCTATTTTATTATTAACTAGCTCATTTAATATTACTTGTTATCTCTTTTTTTTTCTAAAATATGATTTCACGTAAAAATAAATTGTTTGAAAATAAAACCCAATTTCACTATGAATAATAAACGAGCACACATTTGCAATTTACCAAAACAATAACGTCACTTGTTAGATATTCACCTTGTAGACGATTATTATCATGATCGTTATAAATATTTGTAAAAAATAGAATGACAGAATGTTTTAATAGAAAGGAATGTTAGTTTTCATAACTAGCACAAACAAAAATATTAACTTGGCGAAAAAAGAATGTAGCAACATAACGAAGGTAGCTTATTCAATTTATGTCTTTGGTCACATAAAATTAATGACGTAACCGGAGAACTTCGACATGCACGTACCAGTTAGTCAAGAGTTGGGAGTCAGAGTTAGCAAACCCAGTCGGTAGTCAGAGTTAGAAAGACAGCCCAATGACCATAATGGCTCGACTAGGGAAAAATGTTGATAGTAAGAACCTCAGATCAGCGTTGCAGCGTTCCAATGAGGAAACGTCGATAAATAAAGCTTCTGTAAATACAACCAAGTCTACGGGTCGTACGAATCTTCATTTGCAGCTTTGCCAAGGATCCGTTAAATCAAGTTCAATCCAGTATGTTTCATCCATTGGCTGATGTAAATCCTAAGAGATTTTTATTTGTTCGTTAATCTTATAATTATTATAAGTCCTGTTTAACAATCACTATACGATCAACAGACACATTCATATTTAGACGACAAGTTTATCGACGCGTAAATAATATACACTCATTTGTATGCACCCGATAATATATACGATATCCCTATACGACAATACTACAAGACTAATGCAGTTTACGTATTCACTTGCCCACTTGCAAATTGAAACACTAAACTTAACACTGATAAGATACTACAAGAATACCCTACCCAGAGAGGAAAAATGAATTCCTTACAAGAGAACAGTTTTGCACTAATTTTATGTCCGAAGAAAATCAACATATGCTAAATTAAATTTGTTTGTTATATATACAAACTAACAGTTGAGCCCGGCTTTGCCCGGGCCCTATCTACTGTTCATAACTTTATGTGCATATGTATATATATATATTAAAAAAGTTGATTCATGTCTAAGTAACCTACATCTAAAATATCAAGTGTTTAGACCCAAAATTGGCAGGGGAGTTTGGTAGTGTCCACAATAATCAACTCTTTTAACTTTGACCTTTTGGCAGCCAAATTTTCGCCCAAAAACTGATTAAACAGCTTGCTGCATGTCTGAATACTTTTTATGTACAATTTCAAACGTTTAGAATAAACATTGGCTGAGTAATTTGGTAGAGGCCGCAGAGGACATTTTTTTTTAACTTTGTCCCCTTAACATTTATTGCTTTCGGTTGAAATCAAATTAAAAAGTTTGATCCTTGTTCAAAGTACCTACATCTAAAATTTAAAGTGTTTAGACAAAACAATGGTGGGGGAGTTTGGTAGAGTTTTTAACAGTCAAATCGTTAAACTTTGACTCCTTAAAAGCCAAATTTCTGGTCGAAAACCAATTAAAAGGATTTACCCAAATCTCAATACCCTTATGTCAAATCCCGAGTCTGTAGACTGAAAATTGACAGAATAGTTTGGTAGGGAAGTGTACACACACATACATACGCACAAACAGACAATTTCACTTTTATAGATATACAAGCCATTAAGCCTGGCTTTGCATGAGCCCTATGAACTGTTTATGAACTTATGTGCATATATATATATATATATATATATATATATATATATATATATAGTCTTTGAAGTTTTTAACATTTGAAACCATACAAAAAATTATTTTTTATCATTCGTTAAAAAAACCATCCAGTCAGTAAGTCATTTAATCACCTGCAATCACTGCATCAACTCTCAAATTTACTATAATACCAATTTTTTTATTTTTCAAGGGATCATCAGTTGTTTACCATGAAACACTGTTTCGGGGATTTAAAAACAAAACAGTGTATTACATCATGGCTCCCCAGCAGTGTTGATCAAACACCACCACCCTTAATCTTAGGAAGAAGACAAGTTACAAAAATTTTTTTATCCAATTTCCTATTCTTAATTGCAATTACTAACCTTTTCATAGTATAAAAATGAATTTCTTACCTGTGCGATTCATCAATTTCCACATTTAAAATGGATATATATATATATATATATATATATATATATATATATATATATATTAAAAAGTTTTACTCATATCCAGGTAACCTACATCTAAAATTTCAAATGTATAGACCCAAAATTAACGGAAGAATCCCTGTTTCTTATAACTCAAATATTGCACTATTGCGCTATCTAAAAAAATCTTTATGTTATTTATTTATATGCCATTACTATTACAAGTAATTAAATAACATATCAACATATATATATATATAGTAATTTATAAAAACATATATGGCAATTAAGCTACACAGAATATTTCGCGTTTCATTCTCGTGAGAATTCATCAGGCTTATGCGGAGAGTGGTGGTTATCTCGCGTTTTTATATACGTACGTTATATTGAATTTTTTTAGTTAGCCAATCAGCTTCCTTGTTTCTACCTCGCCCCTCCTAATCAACTAATGGGCAGACAGTTACAGGACAAAGGCAAAGTTGGCCCTAGGTTCACCTCTTCCCATGTGTGTGCTTTTTTTCGCAGGAAGCGTAGATGTCCAGTGAGCTGACTTATTTTACACCTAGGTGCAGTTAAATGTTATCTTTTCTTTATGTATATATTTTTATATTATGTTAGTTTATATATATATATATATATATATATATATATATATATATATATATATATATATATATGTATATGTATGTTTCTTATTTTATTCTGATTGGCTAACTAAAAATTCAATAGAATGTACGTATATAAAAACGCGAGTTAACCACAACTCTCCGCATAAGCCTGACGAATTCTTACGAGAATGAAACGCGAAATATTCTGTGTAGCTTAAGTGCCATATACATTTTTATAAATTACTACCTATCTTTACCTATGTATTGAGCACTGTTGAAGTAAATACTTAAAGTTTAAGCATAAAATTATACTTTCGTATATCAATTCATGTGATTAAACGAAGTAGTCATATATATATATATATATATATATATATATATATATATATATATATATATATATATATACTTGAGATGGAGGGGGACCACCTTATATAGTTCTATCGATTTCTATGAAATTTTACACAAAGGTACGTTACGTGCTTAACAGTGTTCTTAGATAGGTTTTGTATCGGAATGTATCGGAAGTAATGATTAATGATAATCGAAACAACCCAAAGGAAGCATGATACAAGCGATTGGGACCAAAGATAACTCCTTCGACTGCTTAACATAACAAATGCATTTGAGAAGTTTTATTACTCACAAGTCGAAAGGTCCGACATATAAAATCAACAGTCGGTCTTTGATATGGCAGATGCGCGTTCGAAATGAATGTTTCTGTTTAAAGCACAATTGAATCATGATCCTTGACTTGCATTTTAAATTTTAATTCAGGCCATTATCACTTTACAAGCAGAAAGGCCAGGCAGATAAAATCAACAGTAGGTTCTTGGATATGACAACGGCGTGTCCGAAATGAACGTTTCTGTTTAGAACACAACTGAACTATGATACTTGACTTTTACATGTTAAATTTAAAATCAAGACGTTATTTATGAAACATAATTTTATAAAATCAATAGTAGGTTCTCTACAGTGCAATGTAGACTACCATGTATTGTAAACTAAGTCACTGTGATGTGTCCCCAACTAGAGCAGGCAATCAATCGATTTGATTGAAAAATGGTTGATTTCATTGATGTCGATGACAACAAAAATATGGAAATGGGAAACATTCGTTGGTCATTATTCAATCCTTGGCAACGTCGGGTCTTCCTGCTAGTTTATTAAAAAAAATGTTCAATTCTTTATATCCTTCTAAGAATTGTTTCTTTTCGTTCATTAGAAGAATAGGGACGCAGGTAAAAATTAATCTTCATCTTCGTTTTAGTGGGTCCAAATTGTAGCTAATGAAGTACTGCATCTTGCATGAGCTTGACAATTCGCAAGATTAAAATGTTGATGGAATTTCTGATTCTTCCAAATTTGTTCTATGAGTTTGATGCTGTTTGATAACAGCACCTACACCCCACCTAAAATATCAACCTTATCAAATAGTTTTTGAGCGATTCTATGGCATAATGTAAGGTGACGATGGGTTAGTGGTTAACGAAACAGTTTGACAACCTGGGTTTCGCAAGTTCGAATCCAGTTCGTTTCACAAAAATCAGTTTCACTTAGGATGGTGGCAACCTTCACGTGGTCCCTCTTCCCTCCCGTAATCCACGATGTATATTTCCAGAAAGAATTCTGACTTAAAGAATATCAGGGAAACCTATGCTAGCAATCGAATCTTTGGATTCATGCAATGCGATGATATTGCATAATTTCGGAAATACTTCGTATAATATGGAGAGGTAAGTCCCAGATAGAACTTTGGTTTATATTATCAGCCGGATGTATGCAGACTCACGACTGGCTTATGTTTCTGAGTTAACCACTTTTCGGAATCACCATTTCATAGAAACGGATCTTGATATTAAATTACAAGATCAGTCCTATAATTTATACGGATAGAAAAAAACAAACATTGTAAACATTTTTCTTTCTCTATGTAAATAAATACTTGAAAAGTAGTTTTAAACGAGCTCGAATGCAAATTACTATCGGTTGGGAAAGAAAGGTTAGTTGCTTTAGGAGTAAGTGAGCACTAGCGCTACTGGCAGTTTCTCTGCGCGCGGCGCGGTTACCAGATATGCCGGCATAATGTACTTGATGAATATTTACTTGCTTGGCACCGCAGCAAGATGTGACACAAGGTCGGAAGGTGAGGAGTGTGAGGTTAGCCTCCCTAAAAAAAGGAACACTCTGACCTGCCAAAAATTGCCTTGGCAGTCCCGTCGACATTCTCCGGTAGAGATGATTCAGACAGCCGGGTGACAAGGTCTGGAAGAGTGGACCTCATTAGGTACTACTCAGACGGATATTTTAGTGCGAACCGTTCTGGACCATTTACCTAACCCCACACCTGTCAGGTTATTTGTTGAGTACAGATTTTTTTACTGATATTTCTACCCAGGTTTCCAAACAACAGAAAGAGCGAGGAGTCCAACTCTACTTAGATGAAAAGCATATCAAGAGGATAGAATATACTGGATATGATAAATAGGATTTGGACGATTATATTTATAGCCAGGGGTGATGAGAACGAATAAATCAGGTATCAGAATGGCTGTATATTAAAAAATCTATAAGTAAACTAGCCTGGGTGCCTGGCGTTTTTCGGGTGTTTGGAGGTGTTTGTTTAGCAAAAAAAAAAAAAAAAATTGTAGTAGACAGGCAGGCTCGAACCTGTACCGCGAAGGAGGAAAAGAGCATGAGAAAAATGTGACGTCTTTGTTGTTGCATCTATCGTAAACCCGGAAGAAGGGATAACTTTAAAAAATATCGGCGAAAAGAGCGATCCCTCCTTGTAGAAAATTTTTCGATATTTGTCATATTTGTCGTCCGAAGTGTCGATCTTCAAAACGATACCAATCTCATGTAAATCCGTCGTCTCTGTCGAGAGTTTTATACAGATATACATACATACATTTAAACAGACAGGTGAGATTCATATAAGTCAACGACACCTGTCGGCATCGTATTTCGTACTTACGCGCCGTCTGTTAATTGGGTTTGCATGAATGCGTCTAATTACGCGGGATTTCCGAGATAGAATTAGATTAAATAGTGGGCGGAGAAGTTGGTTCAGTGTAACTTGAATAGGGCAGAGGATTTGTGGAGGTGGGAGGTAGAAAACAAAAGACTAAATAATGAAAACGATCACAAAAATGTCGATGGGACGTTAAAAAAAAAACTACCGTATGATCACGTCTAACGTGTTAGTAGCGTTTGAAAATGATACCCGTCAGCTGACCCTCGTTTACCGACATATACAAAGATTAATGATGCAATGCTCTTAAACAGGATTTTATTTACGAGGTAATCGTGAAAAACTATAAGAATTGTTTATTTAGTTACTAGCAGTTCAGTCCGGCTTTGCTCGGGCCTTATATACTGTTCTTAACTTTATGTGCATATATATATATATATATATATATATATATATATATATATATATATATATATATATATATATATATATATATACACATTAAAAAGTTTGACTCATGTACAGGTAACTATATCTAAAATTTCAAGTGTTTAGACCCAAAATTGGCTGAGCAGTTTGGTAGAGTCTGCAAAGGTCAACTCTTTCAACTTTGGCTTCTTGACAATCAAATTTTCGTCCAAAACCTTATTAAAAAGCTTACTGCATGCCTGATTGTCTTTTATGTAAGATTTCTAATGTTTAGACCCAAAATTGGCTTAATAGTTTGCTAGAGACTGCAAAGGTCACATCTGTTGAACTTTGGCCTATTGCCAGCCAAATTCAGCAAAAAAAAAAAAAAAAAAAAAAAACGATTAAAAGGCACGTTTTGGCCAACTAATCTTCTGACCGGCTTTGAGTAGAATTGAAACCGCTATCTTCAGACACTCTTCACCTGGAACGCCTCTATCCACTATCCGTGGTGAGACGACAACAACTATGGAAGGCAGTAATTACTAAGGATACAGTTAAAAGACTCAGCATTCCTATCCTGTCAAGGTTAACTACCTAACGAAGGCCAGAGGAGTAGTTGGCCGAAACGTCGTGAAACAAAAACTATGAAAATGAGGATATGTAATGTTATGACCCTTTTAGGCTGTGATCATAGTAGTAGTATCTGTGTTAACTGTGGCAAGCGGGGTCAAGGGTTAAACATTATTATTATTGTTATTGTTATTATTATTAATTGATTTGAGCGACGGGTGGTCGCTGGATCAGTTATTATGATTAGAAGAATAAACAATTAAATTGGGGAAGAGATGATTGACGTGTGAATCGCAAAAGGTATGTGAAAATAGAAAATAGATGTAAACATTATTTTGGGGTTTGAATAAACAAATAACTAGACGTGGACATTAGGTTGATCTGAGACACGTAATGAGGTGACGTAAGAGAACACGTGATGTAGTTAGTTTTGGAGAGATTCAGTGAGTTGAGATTTGACCACAAAAGCGGACAGACATCCAGACAGAGGTGGACAGACAGCTAGAAGCGGGCTGTAAGAATAGAAAATGTAGACGAACTGCAGATCCTGTGAAAACCACTTGAGACAACTGTAATAAATTTATATTATAAAAATATAAAGAGTTGTTTTGTGGTTTCACAAGTAAGAACAGA
>NC_136495.1:73000550-73088050 GCF_053919585.1 Euprymna scolopes | reverse complement strand
ATACCAAAAATATTTTTTTGCGAATCACTTTCGAAACAATAAAATAATTTACCGCCAGGTAACAACGCCCCTTCTTATCCCTCTTAACTATTAACTTATACGCTGGCAGTGCAATTATACAAAACATTCCACGCATACAAATAGCAATTTAAGCATTACCAGGCTTGAAAGAAACTAAATTTCAATTATACAAAGCATTCCATTCATCTAAAAATCATAAAAGAAATAAAAACACGAAAAGAGCATCTCATTTTATGACAGCATGATGGCAAATTTTCCAGTTCTTACAAAAAAAACAACAACAAAAAAAAAACAGCAAAAAAAAAACAATTGTTTGTTCAAAACTGGAACACACAATTTCCCATATTCCGGGCAAATCCAGATATACATTAGGTACGCAAAACGCACGCACGCACGCACGCACGCACGCACGCACGCACACACACACACACACACACACACACACACACACACACACAAGCGCAACACACCGACAGTAGCGCTTGTCCACCTGCTATGTATTGTTTAATAGACATTCACAAAACATCTTCAGAATCACTAATGAAACAATTACATTTTCCTCGTCCGCGTGTTTTCATTTTCTTTCTTTTTTTTCCTGTCTTTCTAGTTTAAAATGTAAAATACCGTTTCTCTTTTATCTAAAATTAACACATATACATTCTTTTCTTCCCTTCCCCCCTTTTTTTTCTCTAAATTATCGCCGTGTCTCAATAATAGTTTTTTTATTTGTGTGTTTGTTGTTGTTTTGTATGCGTGCGTATTTTTATTTTATTCTTTCTTAATATACTGTTAACATTTATTAAATATAATTTTGTCTTTATCGGTGATAGTCACCTTTTCTTTTCTTCTTTTTTTCTTCTACGAATGTATATTATATTTTCGGGCTCTTTTCTACGTTGTGGGTCTGTTATTTGAATTATTAAGGAGTCACTAACGGTGTGTCCAGTGATTGGATAAAAGACAGGGAATCACAGACTTCCCTTTTAAATTCCCCCCTAACTACTCGAGAGTGGCTATTTCGAAATTTCTACCTCTTTTGCTTGTTGTGACCTTAATAAAAACACGTGTCTGTCAACTCTCCGCTATTCATACCGGACACGTGTGAGGATTTTCGACAGCAATTGCGGCTCAGAAGAACTGAAGTTTCCATTTCTTTTTACTCAGCCCGGCCAAAAACTCCACAGAAAACAAACATCGTTAACAGGACGAATCCCGAAAATAAGTTCCGCAAAACGCGACTTTCTTCCTCATCTTTTCTATCAATACATGTTTTTTTATAACAATTTTCATTTGTGTTGTGTTCGTTTCTTCGTGTCGATTTCACATTATTTTGTTACCATCTATAGTTGGGAAAATCCCAACAGTGTGTGACAATAATCAGTTTTGCTTCTTTTTTTCTTTTACTTTTTGTCTCAGCGTATGTTTCTTTTCTCTCTTTTTTTTTTCTAAAGTACTGTTTCTATATGTATTTTTCCGGGCCCTATCTACGCTGTGTGTGTGTGTGTGTGTGTGTGTGTGTGTGTGTGTGTGTGTGTGTGTGTGTGTGTGTGCGCGTGTGTGTGTGTGTGTGTGTGTGTTTTCATTTTGTTTATCCTAAGTTAGTTGCGACCCACTGCGAGATATCCGCGGTGGCGAGCACCAAAACAGCTGTTTATTGCATACTGGTTTACATATCGGACGTGCATATATTTAAGTTTATAATGTATGTGTATACATATGTATAAATGTATCTATTATCTTCTAGTGGGTATAATGTGTGCATGCATTTATCTAATATTATTGTAATGCTCTTGTTTATGAAGTGGCAAGCTGCGGGAGAATGGTTACACATATAAAGACCGTTCATTCACTACGTGGAAATACATAACATACGCTGGGGCACATACCTTCTTTCTCTCTGTTAGTCTGTAATTGAAGGTTTCTCAGAGGAAAAAAAACACCAAATCGAAGTTACATTTAATACAACTTTATTTCGTGGGTCGTTATTTCCCAGCGAAGCTGCAAGACGTTTTACGAGGTGCCTTGGTTTCCAGACTTTTTTTTGCGCAGGCATGTAAAATTGTCGTAGACTCTTAAAATCAGTATGTTATTGCTATATATGTTATGAGAGGACATACCAATTTTTATAATTTCAGGTTCAAATTAACAGCTAGAGCAGGAATTAGAATATACCCCACTAAAGCCTGATTGTCACAACTGGTCAATTTCAAAAATTCAATCTGGACGTAAGGGCAGATTAGAAGATATGAAATAAGATGCTGTTTTAAACTTTGTAAAAATGACACAGAATCGTATGTAATGCTTCAGATTGCTTTTGAATCATCTTGCATGAATCAAGCATTAATTTTTGAGTGGCATAAAAGATTCAAGGACGGTTGAGAGTTTGTGAGGGATGATGGAAGGTATGAGAGGAGTAAGGATATCTGAATACTAGAGTCTTTTTCATTATTCAATTTTCACCCCAAACAAGGCACAGTGTCACTTTGAAGTAGGGGGCTACTATCAGGACATAAGTTGCAGGGGTATTATGAAAAGAGATGAGTAGCAAGATGTCTGTTCACATTACACTTGAACTTCTGCATGTCAATACAGTTACGAAAGCAGAATCCCGGAAGGGAGTTCCAAAGTCTAGCAGTTCTGGGGAAGAAACTGTTGGAGAAAAAGGCTTTCTTACACCTAGGGATAACTATTGTGAAAGGGTGGGATTTAGCTGCTTGTCGGGTTTGTTGGGGTATTCACGTCGAGGGGGTACAAGTGCTTGTAGTTCGTCAGAACATTCACCGTTAAAGAACAAGCAGAGGGATGCAATATTTCGTCGATGGGACAGAGGCTGAAGCCTAGATGACAGTTCAGGACCTATCAGGATGGCGACTCTCTTTTGACCCCTATCCAGGAGTAAGAGACTAGTAGCAGAAGGACAAGCCCAAATGTGACAACAGTACTCCATACATAGGCGAATGGTAGCCTTATAGAGGTACAGGATACTTTCAGGCGTAAGTAGCTTTCTAGCACTGTAGAGAGAGCCCACCTTCTTAGCAGCGGCCTTGGAAATGCTCTCAATGTATCTATTCCAGTTCATGTTCCCTGTAACTGTTAGGACGAGGAGTGTAAAAGAAGTACTTTCGGGTAATGTGTTCTTGGACATTGCTATTGGTGATAGAATTGATTGGGCAAATAAAAAAATTCATGAATAAGGACAGTTGTGTGTTTATAGAGACAATAAGTGTGCCGTTTGATGGCAGTGGAGGAACTGTACACACAATTATTCGCGAGGAATTGAATATGCGGAAGATATGCACAAACTTTGTCCCAAGTGTACTTACAGAAAATCGGAAAGAAAGACGTTGTCATGACAGCAGAGAGATGGTCGAGCTGATCAATTCATATCCCGCAGTTCTTGATACTCTGGTGACCTGCGATAAAAGCTGGATCTACTGCTATGATCAAGAGACCAAGAGACCGAGTACCTAGCGGAAGCATGCTGGCTCTTCCAGACCCAAGAAGGCCAGACAGAGCAAATCCACCCAGAAGCTAATGATAATCCCTTTTTTTTCTGACAGCACTAGCACGATCTACATGCATCGGGTTCCACTGGAATAAGGAATACTCTGTCGAGGCTTTAAGGGAGTTCAGAAAAGGAATATTTAAATCAGGTTAGAGGCATTTTCACCAGGACAATACGCCAGTCTACAACCTCATCCTTGTCACAGACTATTCGATCAAGATGGGCATCAAGACAGTTCCTTACTCTTCCTATAATTCAGACCTTGCTCCCTGTAACTTTTGGTTATTCCCTAAGCTGAAGGAAAACGCTAGATCTTGTCGTTATGCGACAATTGAGGAGATGAAAGAGGCTGTGACAAGTGTCATTGATACATTATCAGAAGAGAACTCGTACTGGGGCCTTTCAGGAGTTCTTGGAACAATACAAGTGCATTGCAGCCAGAGGAGATTACTTCAAAGTGGACTAAAATTTCATGTGTGCACTATCAATAAAAGTGCCGATACGAAAAAAGCCTACAAAATTATTGAAGGCACCTCGTAATTTCTACATTATGCTAAAGTCACGTTTCTCACAGATTTCAAAATGCAGGGACGATATCTTCCGTACTAATTTGTTCGACTTTCCCAATCTAACTTCTAACACAAAAACTAAAACTGTATATGTCTCTCCCAAACTATTTCATTGCGTCATTAGTACACGTAGCATTAAGAGCATTAAGATGATGCGGTAACTAAATCATCTTTATTGTTTATATTCTAACAATCCACGCTAGCATTCTCGATACATTTGTACCATAAATATTTTTATTCTAAAAATACCGTTTTTCGCATTGATACATATTTTTAGCATTCTGTTTTCCAAACATTAAAAACGATCATAATAATACTCGTTAAGCTTACTTGGCATCCCACGGCAGTGCGCTATAGAACAGCTCTTTGAATTACGGTTAAGTTATTGCTAACCAATCTGGTGTCGCTAATGGCGATTGTCGACAGGGCTGCCCAGGCATTTTTACGTGCCAGAGATACCCTCCTCTGTTGGGGCTGATTTTTCAATCTCATTTTCCGAATCTTAGGTCACATCTTTCCTTGGTGGAAGGAAGATGTATAACTATTCAAATCTGTAGTTGGTATAAAAAGTCACCCCCGAAGACAGATTGAGGAAGCATAATAGTGGATCAACGGCATTTATTTGTTGAGATGCGAATCCCATATCATTGCATACACTCTCCTGTGGGTGAAGCCCTATACTGGAAGAAATTAGGGTTACCACGGACCATAAGGTAATATATTTCTATTAAAAAAATTTTAACGACATTTGGTTATCAGTATCGCAGAAAATATGACAAATAAATAGTTTCATTTAAATGCGATATAATTATCCCACTCCCACTGGCAGTTTTCTTTGCTTAGTCCGTAGAACAGTTGGCGTTAATTACTTAGGTGCCAATTTCAATTGTTGCTGCAAGGTACTGATATATTTTGGCTTTCTTCTGTAATGAAATTACAATCACTATTATATATACATATACATATATATATATATATATATATATATATATACACACACACACACACACATATATATATATATATATATATATATATATATATATATATATATATATATATATATATATATAATGAGATGGCTCTCACTTGAAATCAACACCAAAGACCATAACCGTGGTCGGAAACGTTTTTATCACCCTGAACACGTCCCTTTTATTCGCGGCAATCTAGCGATGGCTCTGCTTGTTGTGCACCTGGTCATGGAAGAAAAATTGAATTATGTATGGTTTTCAATTCAAATCAGTTGATTAGTTATGATAAACGACCGTAATGATCAATCGTTTTTTGTTGTTGTTTTTAGCTTAGTTTAGTTTCCTATATACAAACATGTATAATAGTTTATAATTTGTTGATATTATTTTCATAAATATGTATACACAAACTAGAATGAATAAATTTAATAATTATTAAATAGAACATTTTAGTAGAAGATTCATGAATTAATTAAAATTGTTAGTACGGATAATTGGGTTTAATGACTTTGTTTGATAAAAATTCAATATGGCGTAATGGAAAAATAAAAAGGTACTTGCAGATTCTCTTCCAATTTTCGGATTTTAATCATGTCAAATCACACTTCAATTCTTTTTGACGGATTGATTGTTGCTATTTCTTCTGATGAGTTAAGGGCATAATAGATTCACTGATTGATATAATAATTAAGAAAAGAGTAGCGATGAGCGAAATTAAACTTTAATTTCGCTCATCGCTACTTATGGCGAATCTTTTCTCCTCAAAATTTGAAAAGGTGTTGAACCTTTTCAGTTTTTGTACCTTAATCTTTCTTGTCTGATGATATCTTATATGATTGAAACGGTCTGCATATCGTAGCAATATATGACTGTATTAACATAAAAAATTAAAATATCTATATCTATCTATCTATATATATATGTATATATATATGTATATATATATATATATATATATATATATTACATATATGCTTACATGTTTCAGTGAAATCTCAATTTAGAAAGACCCACCTCATCAGATCGAAAAAAAGAAGCGACACTGAAACGAAAATCAAGGTTCACATATTCACAAGGTTTTGCATATAAAGGAGACATCTGGGTGTTACTTAAACCCCTGAAAGACAGAGGGAATATATAGTTCGTGAATGCGAGTAGTTGGGGTTCGGAGGAGGGGCGGCAAAGAAAGAGAATAGGGATGAGGGGAAAGGGAGAGAAGGGAAATACGACCCAATCTGGTTATTGTATCACAACGGCGGGGTTACAGATATATTCCCGTTTTAGGACCAAGTGCTTACTTTGATCGGAAGAGGTTCTAATCACGGCCATTTCTCTATTGCAGACTCTCTGCCCGTTTTTGTGTTCACATTAAACTTTCTTTATTTATTTCATTTCTCGTTTATTTATTTATGTATTTATTTATTTCAAAATAACAGACGTCTGGATAATCACACTAACAACGTGTAACATACATACAGTCTTTTTTTATAGGATTTAAATATAGATGATATCGTGGGAGTTGCATTCCTTATATTATCGTGTACATTGTAGTTAAGCCTTAAAACACAGATGTAAACATATAAGTGTATGCACGTATAGGTTTTCACATCTATATATAAACTTTATTTCAATGGTTGTCATTCTTTCATATATATATATATATATATATATATATATATATATATATATATATATATATAGCTCGTTACATCAAGTGCTTTGATGCATTGTATAGAGCGATTTCTCTAAACGTAAGCAAATTCTCATCAATTTCATATTTTATTTGAATAAATGTTTATATGCATTTATCATTTTTTCTGTTATTATTTTCTATGGATGATAGTGAAAGATGGTGAACGGACCTCATTGTTGTCATTGTTGAATGAGTGCCACGCCGCAAGGGTCATGACACAAGAGGTTTTTGTTTCAAACAAGTTAAGTCAAGTGGTACGTATTGTGAAGGTACTTCAGCCCGTCGGTTCTCCTGGAGCCGGTCTAATTGGTCTGCACTATTTACCACAAAGCAGCTGCCCGCAAACGATAACGATACTTATGGTTCCGTTCTCAGAGGGCCGGAAGAGAGGAGGCCAACAAAGGGCATTGCATGTCAGCAGCGGCGCTGCGTGTCGATATCCTTCCCCACATCAATCTGGATCTCCCTCCCCATTTGGGAATTGTGTAACACAAACGTCAGACTGTGGGATTTGAAAAGCCAGCCCTCTAGAAAAAGAGCACTTTGGCCCGCAAGAAGCAAAATGCTATTTCAAACTTAAAAGTGACAGACCAACGAAAACGCTATTTCAAACAAAAGCATGACAAACCAACAAAAATGCTGTTTGAAATTAAGGGTAGCAACCGAACGAAAAGTGGTATTTCAAATTAAACATGATAGAGCAACGAAAATGGCATTTCAAACCTAAAGGTGACAGACGGACAAAAATGCTATTTCAAACCTAAACATGACAGACCAAGGAAAATATTATTTTAAACTGAAGCTTGACAGATCAACAAGAAATCTATTCATAACTTAAACATGACAGACAAAGGAAAATGCTATTTTCAACTTAAACTTGAGGGATCAACAAAAATGCTATTTCAAACTTAAGCGTGACAGACCAACGAAAATTCTATTTCTAAGCTCTGATACGGATTTTAGTGATGCCTGATGATGTATCTCGAGATGGAGTGAAACTCTATGATGATGATGATGATGATGATGATGATGATGATGAATATATTCAGATGGTAGTGGATGTAGATCTTAGGATAGAATGGTGGCTATCTCCTTATTCAAGAACATGTTCAGCTGCCCGTCCCGAGAGAATAACCAACAAAGAATAGAGCAAGGATGGCCAACCTGCGGCGCACGTACGATAAGTAGCGCATTGGATGCTTACAAATGGTGCATTGTATCGTTTTAATGATGACAAGAAACTTAACCACTTCTACTCATTTATTCAGTGACTAGCTGAAGTACCCAGCGTCAGGTTGTGTTTGATATATTTGAATACATTGTTATGAAATTGTTTAAACGAAACATAAATTCATAAAGGCTTCTTTTTCCACATACCCCATGAGGTAGTTGCAGTAGGTGCGTTTTATTTTATAGAGATCTCGCCAGTATCCCTAATATAATAGTTCTATTTTAATCTTTTATCGCTAAGTCTTTCAAAATATGATGTAATAATTGCAATTATTATTTTATTTCTTAACGCATACCTGAAAACTGTTAAATCTCTTTTTCCTTTAACTATTTAATATGTATGTATGTATGTATGTATGTGTGTTCGCTTTTTCTGTATGTCTACAAAAGGCTTGTTTCAGAGAAGCGGTCGCTCGCTTCGCAACTTTTTAAAACTTTTTATATCATATACAAATCGTAATATCTCACAGTTAACAAAGAAGCTCGCCTGTCTATTTAAATTGCTCGATTTCGGGAAGATAAATATTCAATATTTGTCGCTCGCCGCATGTGGGTTAGTCTTTTTCCTATAACATCTTGGGGTGGGGGGGGGAAAAGCGTTCAGCAGTAAATAAATATCATCCCGCAGTCAATTGACCTCATTAACTCATTAAAACGGGCACCTGCTAAATCCAACTAATTAAATAAATTCAAACGTGATCCGTTAGCATCTCGCGGTGGGGGCAATGGTTAACATCGCACTTTTTTTTTCACACTTTAATTTACAACTTTGCCTCAACGGTTCGGGTTCGATCCTCATACTTACTTTTTTTTTAATCCCCCCCCCCAAACACCCGGCCTCGCGGTGGGCAATGGTTAAAATCGCACTTTTTTTTTCACACTTTAATTTACAACTTTGCCTCAAGGGTTCGGGTTCGATCCTCATACTTACTTTTTTAACCCCCCCCCCAAACACCCGGGCAACGCCAGGTACCCCTCGCTAGTATATGTATAAAATAAGAATTATAGTTAAGTTTACCAAAATGATCAAAGATGGCAAAACTAAAGTAAATTATAAATATTAAAGAGTTAATATTTATAAAGTAATCTCAACCAGATGTAAAAGCTCGATAAAACCAAATAGGAGATAGTGCTTATAATAAGAACAAGTAGTTAATAAAACATGTTAAAAAAACACTTTGAAAAAAGTTAAAACATTTAATTTTAAAAAGGAAACACTAAATAAATGGATAGTCCTTAATCCGCGGAGTTTCGAAGAAATACTTTCCTTCTCATCAGAGTGCGGGATCGGATTTTGCTTGCAAAAGTATTAAATGAAGCTACTAGTAAGAAATAGATCTTACTTGATAACAAAAAAATGAAGCAGAGGAAATAGGGTTAATAAAAAAGTGATTTCACGTGAATGGATATTCTGGTGAAGGGTAAAATTCCCAATGACGGTAAAATCCAAAGATGCAGATTCCAAGAAAGTTAGTTAAATTTCCATTCGCACAATTCCAAGGGAACCGCGTAATTGGAAGATGATCCAAAGTAATCCAAAAGGCAAAAATCCGTGGAATAATTCACAAATAGGTACAAGGAAATGGGAAAGAATTCCAATATATTATTGAAAGAAAGATAAAATGTGCGTAAAAAAGAAATGGATCAAATATACAGCTCGGCTGTCGAGGCAAGGTTGAATTCAGAAAAATGGACGAAGAAGAAAGAAAAAGAAGGGAGGAAAAAAAAGTTGAATTGTGATTGGAATAATTTTAAAATAGAAAAACCAATGTCAAAATGACCCAGACAAGATAACGTTAAAGGTGCCAAAAGAATTTACGCACAAAAGAGGTCAACTGAAATTTACAAGTTATTATTTGAGAATTGAATTATCAGCAGAAGTTTTTGAAGGACAACCAAATGAAATAAGAAGAAATATAAAATAAATACGTACACATGTAAAAACATGCATACATATATATGAATACATACAATTACACACACACACACACACACACACATATATATATATATATATATACAACAAACACACCCACATACACACACATACATATAAGTAAATAGATGAATAAATAAATAAATTAATTAAAGGGGAGAGAGAGGCCGGTATCTGCAAATTCCGGATAAAGCAAATAAGTATGTAAGTAAATAAGTAAGTATGTAAGTAAATGCATATAGTAAAGTATAAGTAAACATGCATGCAAAATATAAAAGTGTAGATTAATATGTATTGATAGATAGGAATATTTGAATGCTAAAAACGGAACTTACAGATGAGAAGCCGGCCAAATAAGGAAGAAAAAAGAATCACAATAAAAAAAATTTTAAATTGTAAAATATTAAGAAAATATGTAGAGAAAATGATAATGTTATAGAAAAGAATATATATACGAAAGGTTAAATTAATGGCTATGTAATTTCAAATTTACCATGATTGAATTTGGACTTATGTTTGCAGAAAGACATCAGTTCGTTTTTAGAATTTATTAGATTACTACTTTGAGGTGAAGTAATTATAGTTATAGCTTCGGTTGTGCAGAGGCGACATGACTTAGAGCCTGGAGTATGAGGCTTAACCTTTTTTAGGATGGCCCATTTGATTGGGAAAGGGGTATTATTAGAATTAAGTTTTTAATTAACGTGGTAAGAGAAGTTCCCTGGTTATTATTAGAACTCTGGTTGTCAAAAGAATAAACGTGGTCCGATACTCTTTTCTTAATCAATGTTGAAGTAGCGCCGATTTATGTATGTACTCCACTAAAAGCTTGAGGTCTGAAATTAATATCAATTGGCTAATTTGTATTAGGGAAATAGTTTGAATTTTGTCCATTGTGCTGAACAAAGGGCGGGACAAAAATTGTACGGGGATTGTCCTGGAGGGGACAACGAGTGCTGCCAGCGCCAGGATGGCAGACAGGAGAAATATCATTATTATTATTATTATTATTATTATTATTATTATTATTATTATTATTATTATTATCACTACCGTCATCGCTGGTTTTATGATTATAGATTAAGGGGCGTCTCGTGTTATTAGTAACCATATCAGATGGAGAATGGGAAGGGGGATAACCAGAAGACAAAATATTAGTGTATGTTATGGGAGGATTGCGCGGGAGCTCTGCAACCGTGCATGAATATATAACATCCCCATGGACGCAACCACCACTGAGCGGGTAAAGATGGCTGCTATTACAATTACAGTTAGTTTTGAATTTAATTGGGAAAGGGATTTTTGGGGCTGATTTAATGTTTTTGTTATTAGATGTTAAGATTCTCTGTGCTAAATTAGGCATTATTGAGTTTTTATTGAAAATAGAAATATATCTGTGTGGGTATCTGAAAAAGCTTTGTACAATGTTGAAGAATTCCTTAGGTATATTAGTTTTGACATTTATACTAAATGGAGGATTAAACCAAATATTTCTCCCTACCCCAGTGTGACTGGGTAGGTTAGAGGTATTACGATTAGTATTTTGGTTTGGATTACACATGTAGACTGGTTCGTTGCAATTGATAGCGGCAGATCCCGTCTTCTGAACTGGCTTTCCGCGAGTCGTACTCTGTGTGTGACCACAGACCCAAGGCGACCAGCAGGAGGAGCACAATTGTTGTGTTCAATCTTTTCATTGTGTCCTGAGTTCCATATTGAAGAAAGTAGCATTTCGATTAAAAGTTCTTTTATCGGCAGAAAGAGTAGAGATTCCTCTAGAGAGGGATGGTACTATAGATTTTATAATTGAGTTGGGGGAGTTAGAAGATTTATGGACGTGTAAAAGTGTAAGGTTGGGTCCGTCTCGGTGTTAAGATTAAGGGTAATGTTTAGAAAATTTGAAGTTTTTTGTTCGGTTCAATAATTACAAAATGGGCAAAGTCACTAAAGAAGTTATGTAATTCTCCAACTGTTTTGTTGTACTCTCTTGGCCTGGCTGTTGTAGTGAAAAGGCCATCGCTTCCACAAAGCCCCCCCCCCTGGATATGTTTAAAGTGGTATTTAAGTTCTTTCAGTAAGAAGATCCCCACTAAATCCGTAACTTCCGCAGAGCCAAAAGCACCCATCAAGATGCCAAAACCACGAGAGGTGTCCCTTCTAGTCTAAAACCCACTGTTAAATTGTATAAGGGACCTTCTCGCCAGGAGAATCAATTCAATTTCTAAATTAGTTAAGTCAGAATTTCTTTTAGCAAAGATTAGAGCCTTATTTAAAAGAATCGGAGAAATTGATTGACAACAATCCTGGATGTCAAAGGCCATGAAGTTAAGGAGGTGTTTATTTTCAAGGAAGACAAACCAATTAATTACGGAATCTGAATTTAGCCAAAGAGGGAAATTAACTTTTTCTTTAACAAGAGGGAGGATTCTATCTAAGATGCCGTCGCCCACAGCACCCAAGTCAGATTCAGACGGGCAGACCAACCCGATGGAGGGGTTGTCATAAAAACCAGGCCCATGATCCTTGAGGGCAAATCTAGGGAAACCAAGAGAAATTAATTCCGTGAAGTTATGAATGGTCATAGAAGTCAGTAAATATCCAGCTTCAGAATTAATAGAATCTAAAATCTTACGAGGGACTATAAGATTTATTAAGTTCTTTATACAAAAGCCTTTTATATGTAGGATAGTCAAGTTTATAGTAATTTCCTTTGTCTACCAGGAGTATCCCTCTTCCTACCCAACAGGAATGTTAATAATTACAATTTATACATAATTTGCATCAAATAAAGTATCTATTCCTTATACAACCAGTAAATACATTTATATAATAAAGCTCAACGTCTATGTGTATGTCCCTTCTAAGAATAGGCCTGTATATGGTTTACTATTATGCAAAACTGACCACATAGCGGGAGTCACTTATACGGGGGAACCCTACGCATGCTCACACCGTTTTACAAATTTGGCAAAATAGCCCGCCATGAAGAAGGGGGCGTTTTGATGTATTACACCGCACACTCTCATCAACGTGGTTGAGGCCCGAGTAGTGTTACTTATAATTGAGAACCCGTATGCATGCTATGATGACCGGATGTGCCATGATAACCCACCTTGGGACGGGGGTTTACGAGTTACATCGCTCACCTCCACCAAAGGAGGTAAGTCACTTACAATGGGGAACCCTAATTTTGGGGGGCACCTCAGTCTTTGACTGACTATGGATACCCATGAAGGGGTGCCTGCGCGTGAATTTTTTGTGGCAGGAGGTGCGCAATCTCCAACCACACTTCTGGGTGAACATTGTTAAATACTAGTGGCAAGTGAAGTATATGTACAAGGTGACTGGAAACAAATGCCGAGATAAGCGGAGAGCACATACAGCACCTAGAATTTCCAAATGGTCACCCATCTGGTACTAACCAGGCACAACGTTGCTTAACTTCGGTGGTCTGCCGAGAACCGGTGTGTCAACGCGATTATGCCGTATATATAGTGTTCATATATTTTTGTCAATAAAGATTTCTCTTCATGTTCGCTTAAGGGTGGAGCATATCGAACAACTCCACAAAGATGATCCAAGCAATGCCGAATCTGTCTGTGTGTCTTTGTAACTGTCTGTCTGTACATCTATAAGACTAAAGGGAATATAAGATACAAAAAATATGTAGAAAATAAATATCAGTTTAAAAGAATTTCAAAGTTATTGATATTGTTATATAAATCAGAATCCATTTTTAAGGTTCTTTTTTAACCCAGTCAACGACGGGTACTTCTGCTAGTAAATAAATAAAATATATAAAAAAATAAATAAATAAACAAATAAAAGTACATATTTTGTCCGTTGGATGAAGATTTTGTATATTTTATAAAGTAAGCAAATCGTGATTGTAAGAGAGAGAAAATCTTTACGATGTACGTGCCCATCATGGAACGGTGTCATATTCCCAAAATCGCGTAAATTGGTCAATTGATTGCTATTTATCTGGTATTTATGTTGCTTAGTAGCGACCGTACGCCAGTTACCCAGTGTGGATTTCGATAAGGGTCACATTAACAAATGTCAGCATAACCTAGCTACAAGTGGAATTGTACCCAAAGAAGGGTGACGCGGAGTTGAAGCAGACAATAGGTCAAACTCCATAAATAGAATAAAATTCGATCACGTTTTTAAGCGAGAATAACGAAGGATTTTGAAACCTGTTGGAAGCGTGCGAACAAGATGATCAAAAAATAATAATCGAGGCTGAATGATATGGCGACGTCACGTTTCTGAGCAGGAGAAACAAAGGATTTTGAAATCAGGCTCTCCGTTAGAAGCGTGCATGCAAAACGGTCCAACAATGCAGAAATAATCTAAGCTGAATGTTAAAGAAGAGGGTTGGTCGTAGATACAAAGATATAAAGACACACAGACGAACTTGTTCGGATAATCTTTGTGGAGGTGGAGGGCAATGGTTCGATTTTCACCACATTCAAACGAACATGAGGGGGTAGCAGTGGGAATCTTTACTGACACAAACATATGAACACTAATTAGGGTTCCCCGTTATAAGTGATCCCCATGGGGCCACACCTCCGTTGATGACAGTAAGCGATGAAACCCGTACCCCCTTCCTATAGTGAATCATCATGGTAAGTCAGTAACTCTACGTTAAACGATGTGAGCGTGCATAGTGTTCCTAATTATAAGTAACGTAAGTAGAAACGGTTAAGAACTGCTATTCGAGTAGAAAAATTCGTATTGAAGTCACGGTCCAGCAGCAGCTATGCTTGATTATTTATCTTCGCGTCGAAGTCGAACCCATAGACAGAGGTGCGGGAGGCTTCTGTCGTGGTCCAAGTGAGAAGCCTGCTCTCAGTATCGAGAGCCGGAAAGAAAAAGATTGGCAAAGCCAAAACGGAAGTTGAATGTCTTCGCCAATCAGCATTAAGGAAG
This sequence comes from Euprymna scolopes, assembly GCF_053919585.1. Lineage (NCBI taxonomy): Eukaryota > Metazoa > Mollusca > Cephalopoda > Sepiida > Sepiolidae > Euprymna > Euprymna scolopes. The sequence goes on along the minus strand of NC_136495.1, from coordinate 73,073,184 downwards.
TTCTACTCAAGTAGAAAAGTTCATGTATATCTACCGTATTGAAATGATTATTTATCTTCTTGTCGTAGTCTAACCCATGGACAGAGGTGCGGGTGGCTTCTGTCGTGATCCAAGTGAGAAGCCTACTCTCAGTATCGAGAGCCGGAAAGAAAAAGATTGGTAAAGCCAGAACGGAAGTTGAATGCCTTCGCGAATTAGCATTGAGGAAGTTCTACTCAAGTAGAAAAGTTCATGTATATCTACCGTATTGAAACACTTGATTATTTATCTTCTTGTCGAAGTCGAAGTGCTCCAAGCGAGAAGTCTGTTGTCAGTACCGAGATCTATAAAGGAAATGAGAGAAAAGCAGTGACGATCAAGAGGCGAGAAGGGCCAGCATGTATGAACACGGACAGTAAGTCTCATGAAATAGTAGTAGACTCTAAAAGCTATGACAACGGCATCATATCTATACACTAAGCAGCTCTGACGATGTCGCATTCAATACACACCTGGATTTGATGCACAAAGCAGCAAATTATAGGAACAATAACAGCAATGTGAGTCCGACCCCGGAAATGCTGAAAATTCCATTAAAGTGGGTGAGAGACTCATCGCTGACATACGACGTGGTTTCCCGTTGGTTCAACAGCAAACATCGACGCTACTACTATCCCAATTGTTTTCTCTTTGGTCTTCTCTTCAGGCTGAGTTGTCGTCTCTCGCATTGGCGGCTACCGGGTGGGTGAGGGTCGTACGGGCTCACAAATATTTAAAAAAATGAAACAAAACGCAAAAATCAGAACCCCAGACACATTCTGCAAATATCGGTTACACTCTGGGTGTGTGTGTGACACTGTCGACCCTCTATACACTATGATCCACAGCTACGTTCTGCAGAGGCAGTGTTCACCATGTGATGTCAGCTCAGCTCGATCTGGTTTAAACCACGCCTTGTCTTCAACTGTGTCCAACTGGAAAATCTCTGAACTGTGGCAACCCATGACTGTCAGCAACTGTCGTAAACTGTTGTAAAACTGACCGCCACACCTAAAAATGCCCGTAAACTAACTCTAAATCTATCTCATTACCGCCACATCTTGATTAACAATCCTATTTTTATTTTTGTTTTTGTACGTTGGTGAACAACTTCATATACTTTTGTTTTGCTGATAAACTTATTTCCCCTTCTTTTGTTTTAATTGAATAGTCGGGTATATATAAACGTGTGGTATATATTATGTGTGAACATCTCGTGTTTAAAATGTTTCTTTAGTTGTATGGCTTTTATTATTTCGACTAATAATTTTTTTGTTAGGACATGTTAATCTGAATTTAAAAGTTAAAAACCGCAAGAATTTCTTGTAAACCTGACACACACACGCACACACACACACGCACACACACATACACCAACACACACACGCACATATACACACATATATATATAGTTCAGAGGGCAAGGAATAAGGGTGGGGAGTTGTATGTTTTGGTTTCGATTCTAGCTGATGACACCCAAGTCATATATATGTTATTTTAGTTTTGATCTCACTACTATATATTAGGTTTAATATGATAATCGATAGAGAATTAGCTCTATAATAATAAGTACGTAATGTGCATGAATTAAAATATATTTTAGCGTATCTTACAACTGGGCAACACCGGGTGGCCTGCTAGTAAATAATAATATAAATTTAAAAAAAGTATTATATAAACATAATTTGATAAAATCAACAAGAGTTGGCCGCTTTCTAGTATCCAGGGACCTCAACAGTGAAGGAGTGGGATTTTGCTGGTTATTGGGTTAATTGGGAGTATGTACAAGGGGGGGGCATAAGTGCTATAAGTTCATCATAGCAGATTCCTTTAAAGTAATTGTAAAACAGGGACAGAGATGAAGAACAGCGGCGATGGGACAGAGTTTGGAGCTTGATTCACAGTGCGGGGCCTGTTAGATTTGAGACTATTTATTGAACCACATCTAAAAGTGAGAGACTAATGGTGGTTGCATCAACTCAGATGTGATAACAATACTCCATACATGTTAAACAAGATTTAAAAAAAAACATCATGAACCAAGAGAAGTAAGGGGCTACAATTTAAGATCGTGTCTAACATGGTTTGTGGGGGGTTGAGCAGCAAAATGTCTGCTCACAGTAGTCAAACTTTGCAGGTTAGTGCTGTCAGGAATGCAGGGATCAGGGAGGGAATTTCACAGTCTAGCAGTCCGAAATAAAAAAAATTTTTTAAATATTAGAGTAGGCCGCTTTTTAGCATCCAAAAACCTCAACAGTGAAGTGGTGAGATTTTGCTGCTTATCGGCTTAGTCGAGAGTATATACAAGAGGGGAACAAGTGCTATCAGTTCACCATAGCACATTCCATTGACATAAATGTAAAACAGGCACAGGGATACAATCAGCGGCGATGGGACAGAGGGTGGAGCTTAATTGATGGTGTGGGGCTTATTAGATTTGAGACACTTTTTTGTACTACATCTAAAAGTGAGAGACTAATACACCAGCTCAGATGTGGTAACTTTAGGCGATTTGTGACTTTGTAAAGCTATATGGTGCTATAGAGAACACTGCTGGGGAACGTCAAGTATCCTGGACGACTATTCTCATGATCGTCCATGATGTTTGAAAAATAGAATGTTTAGAAAATATGTATCCAGACAAATTTGATATTTTGCAGATAAAATATTTATCGGGAATGCTAACGTGGAATGTTAGCTTAATAGAAAAAAGCATAGCAAAGAGGGATCAACTGATTGCTTTTTGATTAAGTGTGTTAATGACGTAACGAAAGGGAGATATGGTCTTGAGACACGCAGAGTTTTAGTTAGAGGTTGGAAGGAGAGTTGATACAAATTAGCACCAAAGATATCGCCTCCGCGTTTGGAAGCTGTGAGAAACGTGACCATAGCATAATGTATAACTTACAACGTCTTGCAGCTCCGATGGGAAGTTGAAGTAAAAGTTTATATAAAATGAACTTGGTATTTGGTGTTTTCAACAGGAGGTATTTGTTTCAGGACTGCAAGAAACAGGCTAGAAGAGTGAGAGTCATGTTCGTCCCTATGAAAAAGGTATATTTCCCTTTGTCTGAACCAAGCGTACACAGATGTTAATCCTTGTCGTAAAAGACTTTCCCCACGTACGTTTTTTGCGAAAATAATTATATGTAAAAATCCCACACTATGACTCCTAGAGTGGATGAAACGCCGAATATTCAGTGTAGCTTAATCGCCATATATATTTTATAACTTACTAACTAGCTCTATCTACGTATTGAGCACTTTTGAAGTAAATATTTAAAGTTTACGCATGAATCTATACTTTCGTATATTAATTTTATGTAAGTAAATTAAGTAGTTATATATATATATATATATATATATATATATATATATATATATATATATATATATATAACAGAAAGTTTAGGTGAGATAAGTCATCGGTACCGTCAGTTTCAAACCTGATAATTGGGAACCGTTTTAGATACCCATATCAAGCTTTCTTCAGCCCATACACAGATGAGTAAATAATATGCTCTTATTTTTTGAATTTTTCCTTATAATAGAGCACTCTACTGGAATCCTTTTTTCCAAAAAATATAACTATGTATGTATGTATGTATATATATATATATATATATATATATATATATATATATATATATATATATATATATATGAACAAACAGTTAATAAAATATGTTAAAAAAACAATTTGAAATGAGTTAAAAACACATTTAATCTGAAAAGGAAACACTAGATAAATGGATAGTCCTTATTCCGCGGAGTTTCGAAGAAATACTTTCCTTCTCATCAGGGGGTAGGAATTAGCAAAATGCGGGATCGGATTTTGCATGCAGAAGTATTTGATGAAACAACAAATAAGTCAAAGATCTTACTTGAAAAAAAAAAACGTGAAGCAGAGGGAATATGGTAGTTATATTTTTACATACTACCGACTCTCTCTCTCTCTCTCTCTCTCTCTATATATATATATATATATATATATATATATATATATATATATATATATATGTATATATATATATATATATATATATATATATATAGGGTGTCTAAACAGTCACTGAAGTGTTTTGAACTTAAACAGATTCTTTATTTTTGTTATCTTTCTGTAATTTTAACACAATCTGACATTGGAAATTGAAAAAAAATTGCAAAATTTAAACAATCGTTATTTATGAAAAATAATATCTTTTAAATGTTGCCCATTTTCAGCTTCACATATTTGTGCTCTTTCCAAAACATTATTCATAACAAATTGCAGATTCTTTGGATTGCGATTTAACCCCCTTATTTCGTTCCGTGAGCTGGCAGTCCTCGAAACATCAAACCCCCAAAACCTGCAAGAATTCAAGGAAAACATCAGCAACAAAAAGGTTACCCGTCCATGTCGTTAATCTTAATCTTAGCCACCGCCACTTCCTTGTTATCGCTCTTGTTTGTAATTCGCCACCGAACAATGAAATGACCTCACTCCCGTTGTCGTCTTTTTACTGTATCCGCTAACGAATCTAATATCTAAAATACACCATTCCAACAACATGGCCGCCATTTTCTTTTCCAAATTTTTTATTTATCTTGTTTTCAAAAAAATAAATTCCTTATGGTATATGAGTCGCCGTTAAATGCACACGTCATAAAAGATCCTGTTCTAGATTGTGCTCACATTCTTAACTGCTTGAAAAGAAAAGGTTTTATATTAGAACGATTTTCGTATGACAAGGAACGCCCCCAACGCCCATGCACAGCCATCGTTCACTGCTGGTAATAGTACATTAAGACTATGTAGAAAAATAAAAAGAAACTCGTTTCAATAGTTCCACTCCCGTCTTCGTAGCTCTTCAACTTATTGAGTTAAAAATTAGGAGACTTTATTTATGGAACTGCCCTCGTAGATTTTGATTTAATGCATGGTTTTGGTACTAAGAAATTCTCAAATTTGAAGGTCTAACCTGAGGAAGTCTTAAAAATAGAAATCTAGAGAATCTTGCGTAATTGGTTTGTAATGGATTTGTAAATCTGAAAATTTCTCATTTTCCAATAGGAGATTGTGTTCATACTAAGCCCGTATAAAAACTTTGATATACTAAAGAAATGAAATTTGAGGAATAATTATGAATTGTGACGTCACTTCCGCCGTTGTCTTTTTACTCTATCCGCTGACTAGATTTATATCTAAAACATATGCCAACAAGACAGCCGAAATTTTCTTTTGTAAATTCTGTCTAACAATGAAGAAGCTTCCTTTTGCGGGAGTTGGGGTTTGCAGCATTAATACAGCGTTAAGAAAGAAAGGCGTAATTATTGAAAACACATGACAGCTTCAGTAACTGTTGTCAATCAGATATGATTCAAGCCAAGATCGACAAAAGCCACCAGAGAACACAGGTGATCAAATGTCAAACTTGTCTAACAGGCAGCAGAATTGAGAATTACAATAATATTCGACTTACCTTGTTTTAAAAGTGTATGCTTGTTTCTCCCCTTCTTTCTTTCTCTTCCCCTTTCTTTTGTTCTTCCCTCTTTTCTTATCTCTCTCACCCCTCTCTCTCTCTCTCTCTCTCTCTCTCTCTCTCTATCTCTCTCTCTCTCTTTAAAAGAGAAAATAATTGTATTGTTTTATACAGTTGAAGCCGAGACGCCGAGCAGACAAAACGCGTGTCTCGGTGCTCATAGTTTTTTTTATCAGATCGCAGGTGACGACTGACGCGAGTCTCCAATCTCCGAATTCAAAATGCTCCTTAAATGTAATATATATATATATATATATATATATATATATATATATATATATATATATATATATATATATATATATATATATATACAAGTTAGAAAAGCATTTCATCCAAGGCATGAAAATTGTTAAACAAAATGTTTTTACTATAGGCTTTAAAAATAAAGGTACAAGATTCAATTTTAATTTTATTTGTCTTCAAAGTGCACGTTTATAAATTTTACAAAGTAAGTTATAAAAATTTAATATCTTACTTTGTAAAATTTATAAAAGTGCACTCTGAAGATAAATAAATTTCAAATTGAATCTTGTACCTTTATTTTTAAAGCCTATAGTAAAAACATTTTGTTTAACAATTTTCATGCCTTGGATGAAATGCTTTTCTAACTTGTATCGTATCTGTTTAAGATTATATTTTATTTAATTTATTAATTTGTATTTAAAGAAAGATTAATGTGCTTTTGTATGTATTTATAAAAACTCTCCGCCTCTCTATTTCAGATTGTATTTCTCCTCACACCACATCTCATTTTTGCAACCCCCTCTTTGTATTATTACAGGTCTGAATATTCTCTCTATTTCAGTTCGTAATTCTCCTCATACCACAACTCTTTTTGCAACTCCCTCTTTGTCATAGATGTCTGAATAATAAGAAAATCTGAATTTTTTTAACAAAAACTTTAAAATAACTGTTTTAGATTAAATTTTTTAAACTTCTTTCAGAATAGAAAATCTTTACAATTTAATAAGGAACATATTTCATATAGGTTTCATTAAGAATATTTAGTAGATAACGAGAAAAATAGAGATGAAAATTTCAAAAGGAGTGTATAACTGGTTACGCTCAATAGTAGTCCTCGCTAACGGAAGACTTTGTTATTATTGTTATTCTATTATTATTATTTAAAACATTTTGTGTCTTGCGCTTTCGCGCGAGGACTAATATATATATATATATATATATATATATATATATATATATATATATATATATATATATATATATATATATTATAAAAATTGCCTTTGTTCGCTGATTTGTGTGTGCAATTATTTTCAGAATCAGAGAAGCGATCTCCGCCATTTAATACCAACTATGGGTGCTGCCCATAACAACGCCATCTCAATCCCTTGATGTAAAGGATGTGTGTATCGTTTGATCGTGCCTAATACCCGGGGAGCTGGTGCCGTGCCAGGATGGAACAACCGTACTCGAAACATTTACAAGACATGGACAAACCAAGAAACTTTCCCTGGCAAACGATCGTAGCATAATTCTATATTTATCTTGTTTTCAAAAAAATAAATCCGCTATGGTACGGGCACAGTCGATAAATACGTACGTCATAATAGAGACAATTAGACATAATGATATTTGTTGATTGGAACAAGAACTGTCTATAAAAGTTTATGTATCACGTTCGTTAACTACGTATCCTTGTGAATTGCATACATACGACAATAGGAAAACATTTTCATCATTAGATGACACTCTGTATATAAAGAGGATCGGTTAAAACACTTTCAAATATTTAGACCCAAAATTGGCTTAATAGTTTGCTGGAGACCGCAAAGGTAAAATCTTTTGAACTTTGACCCGTTGGAAGCGAAATTTTCAGTAAAAAAAAATTAAAAAGCTTGCCCTATGTCTGAATACCTTTTATGTAAAATTTCAAAGATTTAAACCAAGATTGGCTGATCATTTGCCTTCCAATTTTAACCCCTTAACATTTATTGTTTTGGGCTCAAATAAAATTATAAAGTTACATCCATGTCCAAGTAACTTATATCTAAAATTTCAAGTGTTTAGACCTAAAATTGGCGGAGGAGTTTGGTAGAGTTCTCAAAGGTCAAATCGTTAAACTTTGATCCCTTGACAGCCAAATTTCTGGCTGAAAACCGATTAAAAAGATTTTCCCAAATGTCAATGCCGCTTATGTCAAATTTCGAGTATGTAGACCGGAAATTGACAGAGGTATTTGGTAGGAAAGTGTACACACACAGAAAAACACACACACACACATTTTCAGTTTCATAGATACGTACGTTGAGCAAAAATAGATTGTACGTTGTAAGTTTCATTGTTGTTTGTACGTTTTATTGTTGTAAGTTTCATTGTTGTTTGTACATTTCATTGTTGTAAGTTTCATTGTTGTAAGTTTCATTGTTTGTAAGTTTCATTGTTGTTTGTACGTTGTAAGTTTCATTGTACGTTGTAAGTTTCATAGATTGTTCTTGAGCAAAAAAAAAAGCGGTCAATTTTTTTAAAATTTGACCCCTATTATGACCCCTTAACATTTATTGTTTTGGGCTCAAATCAAATTAAGTTAGGTCCATGTCCAAGGAACCTAGATATAAACTTTCAAGTGTTTAGACCCAAAATTGGCGGACGAGTTTGGTAGAGTTCTAAAAAGTCAAATCGTTGAACTTTGACCCCTTAACAGCCAAATTTCTGTCCGAAAACGGATTATAAATATTTTCCCAAGTCTCAGTATCCTGTATATTAAATTTTGAGTCTGTAGACTTAAAATTTAGAGAGTTATTGCGTTGGAAAATGTACACAGACAGACAGACACACACACACACACGTTCACTTTTATATATATAATAGATAGATTTGGCTCACATTTCTAATTCTATGTAAAAATGATAATATGCATTTTCTTATTGTAAAACAGCTTTATTCTGTTCCGATAATTCTGTTAGATATTAGTGATCCTACATCAGAGTGAACTGTGACTAAGACCGCGTTTAGTGCATGTCAGGATGACCTTAATCTGCAAACAGAATCGGTCCCGGAGACGGGTGACTGAAGTTAAGGCAAGAGACAGAAACCAAACGCCGAAGACCAAACGGGAGTCGAATAATGTCGAATGACAAATGACGTCACTTTTTTGAGATGGAAAGCGCATAAACAACAGATATAAACCAACACGTATAAACACCTTACGACCGTATAATAACGAATGCCGAATGACGTCACATTTTCCGAGCGAGAGGAAACTAAGGTTTTCGGATTATTTTCTCAGTGGAAGCCATGAAGACGAGACACTGCTCAAGATCTAGAAAACTTATCATTTTAGCGAATGTTACTTGGATGTCTGTTCGTTTACGTCATTCCTGTCAAAAGTTAAGCCACAGAAGTAAATAAGATAACATAGGCTCCTCTCTTTCTCGTTTTTTATCTTTCTCTCCACTGTCTATTATCTCCAATGAAACATTTAGTAAACTCAGTAAACATCTCCCTTAGTCTTCCTGATATAAAAAAAAAGTTTTATTCGTTTAGTAACACTGATGACGAATCAGTAATGAACGATAACTGTGCATGGGTGCCTGGATAGCGCTTTGTCATACGAGCGTTGTTCCAAAAGTAAAGCCTCCTATTTCATTTATTTATTTATTTATTTATTTATTTTCCTTAAAAGTTAAAAGAGCTACGAAGACGGGGGTGTTATCATTAAAACGATCGACTTTTCTAACTTAAAAAGTTGAAGAACTATTAAAGCGTAAGTAGTATCATTAAAACGACGATATTTTGTATTCCAGAATTTATTTTTTATACATAATCACCACCATTCTCAATGCACTTTTGACCGTAATGAACGATGGCTGTGCAGGGGCGTCCGGAGCGCGATTTGTTTTACGAAGGTCATTCTAAAAGTAAGGCCTCATTTTTTACTAAAAACAAATGAAGAGCTACGAAGACAGCGGTTAAACGAGGAACTTTTTAAACTGCCAAAGTCACAGCGATTGGTCTTAAATAGACAAACAAAACGTTTTGAAGGGTTAGGGTTAGGGTTAGGGTTACGGAATAATGTAGACATATGATGGTTATTTCTTTCTTAAATGATTTAATCTTTAATCTACATCGGATGCTGGTTTTTTTTTCTTTTGCAATTTTAAACGTTTTCTAATACTTTTTACAAAAGCTATCATTCATTATCGACAGGCTGACTTTTCTATTTTTTTTTTATTTTTTTATTTTTTGAAGATTGTAATGCTGGGTATTGGATAGCCAAACCAGATGCCAACATCCCTCTACTTTTTATTGAGATCAACCGAGAGCTCTTTTTAGTATCCTCGCTGTTCCCTTAAATTCAATTGTTTATGTATGGGTTGTACCGTGGCTACCGATAGTAAAGAAGGCCGATGCACATGGCAGCGTGACGTCATTATCAGATCCACTTGTAGGTATATGGTCTAGGCTATCAACAGCAATTTCGTCTAGTTTTCAGTTTGCTGTCTAACATGGTTTATTCTTGCGTTGTTCCAAATTGCCGGGGAAAATATCAAAAAGGCCCCAAAGTACATATATTTTCTTTTCAAAAAAAGAGAAGGAGCAAGGTTCAATTTGGATACATACCGTTAGAATGGAAAATTTTATTCCAACCAAATACAGTAAAGTAAGTAATGTTATTTATTAATAATTAAACGTGTATTTAATCAGAACTGTATTCAAGTACTTTCATAACGTTTGATAACATTGTTAATATAAATTAAAGAAACAATAATAATTAAAAATGATACAGCAAATATTATGTTGATATTTTTAATTGTTTATTTTCTTATAAGGCTAAAATGTCTATCAGGTAGTTTGAAAATTTAATTTAATTTTGTTTTAGTTTGTAAAATTATAAACAAACAATTTTTACATGAGAATAATTATTAAAATGTCTTTTTTAATAATAAATAAAACCTTTCATTGAGTATTTCCAAATATTTTAAAGTTCCATATTTAAGTCGGTTTGAAAATTATTTAACACGCGGCTATTAAGAAATTTAACAGTGACTGAGCGTTATATATTAAAATTGATTATTTATTTTAGAATTATAAACCCGTTTACTTTTTTAAAAAGTGGTATTTTAATCAGTTTATCTATAAATATAAAAGCGAAAATGTATGTATGTATGTATGTATGTATGTTATACACGCACACGCACACGTGTATATTTGTGTGTGTATATGTGTATTGGGGTAAAGAGGGCTCCCGTAAGCCGTGGTGAAGGCAACCTTTCTAGGAGAAGCAAATCTCTGATTTAAAAAACCATAAAGCGGAAGACCAGTACCCGCATTAAGCTGGTCTGCAGTTTAATTTGTTGCTGGCTATCTTTCTCTTGCTTGTTGCTGGATCTCAACATTTTGAACCGAGAGAGAGACTTAGCTGTCGTACAAAGCTAAGACTCTGTAACATCATCTTTGTATAGATACTCACTCAGGCATTTGGGCTCATGGATTTTAAATGTCTTAGGGAGTGGCACTCGTCTAACAAGACGCTGCAATCATCATGTATGTATGTGTGTTCGCTTTTTCTGTGTGTCTACAAAAGGCTTTTTTCAGAGAAGCGGTCGCTCGCTTCACAACCTTTTAAAACTTTTTATATCACATATAAATTGTAATATCTCACAGTTAACAACGAAGCTCGCCTGTCTATTTAATTTGCTCGATTTCGGGAAGATAAATATTCAACGCATGTGGGTTAGTCTTTTTCCTATAACATCTTGGGGGGGGGGAAGCGATCAGCACTAAATGAAATCCCGCAGTCAAACTTGACCTCATTAACTCATTAAAACGCGCACCTGCCAAATCCAAGTAATTAAATAAATTCAAACGTGTTTCCGTTAGCATCTCGCGGTTGGGGCAATTGTTAATTAATGTCTCACGTTCTTTTTTTTTCACACTTTAATTTACAACTTTGCCTCAAGGGTTCGAGTTCGATCCTCGTACTTACTTTTTTAACCCCCTCCCCCACACACCTCCAAACACCCGGGCAACACCGGGTGCCCCTTGCTAGTTATTAGTAATTCTGAATTACTAATTCTTTGCTTAACCCAATTTCCGATCCCTTTTCCCGCTTCAGCTCAGTGTCTAATCGATAATAATTTGATTAAAATACTTTCTTTTTTTTTTTTTAAAGTACACGCGAATTCATTCATAATTGTGAAATTATTCAAAATTGAAGAAATAAAGCAGAAGTGCAACTGAATTTTTTTTAATAATTACACAACACTTTAAATTTAAATCAGTCCTTCCAGTTTTACGATATCTTTTTGTTTATTAAATTGTTAGATGAAAGTACAGAATAGTTACAATACACGCGCCAGCCCGGTAACCTAAGTGCATAAGTACCTAATTCTGAAATAACATTCAACCCATGTGATTTTTCTCTAAATTAGATTAAAAAATATTTCTGCACTAGTAACTTTTATTGTTTGTTTGTATTTAAATTATTTGTTTGATTTCAATTTTTTGTATTTCATTGTTTGTTTTCATTCTTAAAATTATTTATCGTTTGTTTTCACTTTTAAAATTATTCATCGTTGGTGTTTAATGTTTCTTTAATTATTTGTTTCATAACTTATAATTCAGTTTTATCAGTATTAAATTGTGCGTTGCTTTAAAATTACTTAATTTTATATAGCATATATTTATATTATCAATCTTCATCTTTAAAGTTCAAAAAAATAACATTCAGCCGATGTGATTTTTCTCTAAATTAAATTAAAAAAATATTTCTGCATTGATTTCAATTTTTGTATTTTATCGTTTGTTTTCATTCTTAAAATTATTTATCGATGGTTTTCACTTTTAAAATTATTCATCGTTGGTGTTTAATGTTTCTTTAATTATTTGTTCCCTAAATTCATAATTCAGTTTTATCAGTGTTAAATTGTGTATTGCTTTAAACTTACTTAATTTTACATAGATAATATTTATAATTTATATTGAATAAAGTTCAGTTTCAGTATTAATCGAACTGTGTTCCTTTTTCTTTTTAAAAATGTTTTATTGCTCTTTTTCAAATGGCCCTCATATAGTAATGACAGTCTGACAAATCTTACCTACATTGCTTGCATGCATTTTTCAGTTAACAGGCCTTTTTCTTACTCTCGGTGGCCGTGGTTGTACTAAGATGTATGATGTCACAAGTAATCGTACATATCTCCTTACTTTTACGAAGGTTATGTCTTGGTTCTGTGATTGTTTATTATTCTATTCAGGTCGATGTTGTATAAGATAACGTTTTATTTATTCAGCGATGACTCTTTTTTTTTTTAACTTATTCTACTAATTTTCGTCGAAACTTACCGTACACAATAAATAATGGCGTGAATTTTATCTTCAAGAGGCTCTGACATGTCCGTTACCCTAATGTCCGTATGCTTGACTGTATCGTCAGTGTCTGTGATTGTATCATGGATAAAACATTTCGGATGTTCGTATAATTTTATTTATATAAATTATCTTTTATGCAGTGGTCTTCGCTTTGTCCAGGAGAGAGAGAGAGAGAGAGAGAGAGAGAGAGAGAGAGAGAGAGAGAGAGAGAGAGAGAGAGATTGTGTGTTTATGTATCAAAGAGAGAGGGGGAAGAAAGAAAGAGAAAGAGAGCAAGAACCTAAATCATCGATAAACTCATTCTTCTCGTAAGTTGGCTACATGTGATAGTATAATGAAAAATAAAAAAATTCAGAACTCCTTCTCACCCACGCCGCAAATGGTACCAATTCCTTTTTATACCGTAATTCACAACACCAACCTACAACGTTTACCATCTCTCTCTCTCTCTTTCTCTCTCTCTCTCTCTCTCTCTCTCTCTCTCTCTTGGCTGTAAAAATCTCGACGCACTGTCCTCAACGTAAACAAGTTCTTGATGAACCGTCTCCTCGAGTGGCCTCCGCCCCTTGATAAGAGGTGATTCCTGTGTAATATATATATAAATATATATATATATATATATATATATATATATATATATATATATAAGTTTGGGCTACACTGGTGAAGTACGTGGTTTTAATTTTTGGATTTCCGTTATTCTCGTCAAAATTAAAAATATTTTAAAATTTTCGCCGTTAAGAAATGTGCGGGTCTTTTTTTTTCTTTCTTTCTTTTTTCCGCACGATTCTTTTTAAGAAGAATTCTTTAACGGTTTCGCTTTCACTTTGATGCAACCATAAGTACAATGAGGATCTCTATTATTTTCGTCGAAATTGGAAATATTTTCACATTTTCACCAGATTTTGACAAATAGCACCACTGCCTTGAGAAAGACAAAAGCCGAGGGAGTAAATCCGAACAAAAATCTGGTTTGGAGGCCCAATAGGTAGATGGTACAGCACTACAACCTCTTTCCAGCAACACCTGTTGTTGTGTTGGCTCTGACCATATTGGCTTGTCTTTCCATCGGACTTTGTCGGCAATGCCCTTGGGAAGGGGGGGGACTGGTAACTGGGCAAACCTAGGTCCCCTTATAACCCGCCCAGGCCTTCATATGGAGAGGCAATTCCATCTTCGACTTTCGACAGCAGACGCTGCAGTGCATCAGACTAGATGCGGAACACGAAACAAAGGTTGCAATCATCATTAATTTATCATCTTGAAAGTGTGAAGGTTTCGTATTTAACTTGTATAGTAACTTACATTTCTTTCATGTATTCGGTTCTACATTCATCTATTACAATGAAATTAAGGCCTGCGAATCAAAGTTAAAAATAGAGTAGATACATACAATAAATAAATAAAATTCATGTGTTACTTCTCATCCACCTCTCATTATTTTATCCCAAGCCCCTAAAATCAACATAGATTAGTCCATTCCTGCAATGACCTGATCCCTGTTGACTGTGGTGTAATGCTGGCTTTATGCAGTTCTAGGCGGTTCACCCTTCCAGGCTTTGTTTTCTACACGAGGCGCCCTTACCGGGAAATGCCTACGGGGATGCCCAGGCACTTTTGCAGGTCAGTGTGCTCCACCTCAGAGGCGCTGACTTCCCAACCCCATTTCCTAACCTTGGTGTCACAGTTTTTGGAGTGGGAGGGGAGTTAAATATCCTCTTCTGGAACAATTGAAATATGCAGCTAATCTATAACTTGGGTCACGTTATGAATTGAAGTACAATATGCCTTTTTTTCTTTTAATCACGTTGATTCAAATGTAGACGTGTCACTTTTCTCATGGATGACTCTGCTCTCGATGAGAAATTGACCCTGAAACTGGTTTGGTCTTTATTTCGCATCAAATATTTCTTGGGGTTCATTCATTAGATCCATTGCTCTTTATACTTCCCGTAAAGTCGGTTCTCTCTATCGCACGAAAGACTTTATCAAAACTGAGACGATTCTCTGTTATCTATTTGATATAATCTATTATCAGACCAATGTATCGGGTATTGTTGTCATATTTGTGTTGGGGAATGTCTGTCCCATTTAAGGGTTCTTGATAAACTACAGAAATATATTTGTAATTTGATCGGTCTCCATCCCTTCTTACATTCTCTCTTTTACAGACGTTTCGTTTACCATCGACACATCAAGAAATCGTTTCTAATGAATCGTTTACTATGCACAACCTTTCTCTCACAAACATGATCTTGCTAGTCTCAGTCTTTTTCTATAAATACTATAATGACATGTGTTCTTCAGAATAGTCTGATCTATTCCCTGCATTTTTTTCTTTGTCCAATTCGTTTCACTTGTTGATCTAGTGATCTCCCTCAATTCGCTGTTTTAATACTTCTTTGTAATACAGCCTTCAGATTCCAGTAGCTTCTTTTCAAGTTGTGGAACTTTCTTACTGTTCACTGTTTTTCTTTCTACCTTCAACCATGTTTTTTCAAGGCATCTCCCATTTTTTTGCAATAATCATCTTTCGTTCTTCTTATCCCCATACATCAAGTGGCTTCATACATTGTCTCAAGCGATTTCCATAAAAAAGAATCATTACTCATGGAATATTTTTTTCTTACTCACCCCAAACCATTCACGTTGGCACTTGGACGAAAAGGGGTATATTCTTTGGGTAGCTTGTTTGTCAAAGGACTGAAGACTTATGTAACTCTCTTCCTGCTGACAGTTTTCCGCCTACCTAAAGCTTTGGTCTTTTCGAAACTAAGGTCAATCGGCATCTCTTGTCTCGTTCCGTCAGCCATGACTGGGTAGAGATTCTACATCTACATAATTCACAATTGTACATTTAGGTCGGTCAGAGTGAGGATTTAATCTTCAACCTTCGGGAAAATGTCACTTTTATAACTGAATTGCGGACAATTATTATTTCTAAACATATATATCACTATTTATTATTAATACGGCTATGACAACAGCATATTCTTTTCATTGTTTTGACTCATGAGGGTATATTCGACATAGTTAGGCACAATTAATCAACCGAGAACAACATCACTCTACATAAAAAACATAGGATATCAATGGATATATACATGAGAATCAAAACAAGGAAAAGAATATCCTGTTGTCATAGCCCTAGTTATACACAACTTCTTTTTTCTAACTTTTCCGGGAAAGACTCTGATAGCCCGGCTAGGGGTGCATTTCTGGTTAAAATGGCTAAAATTGAAACTTTTGTGCTTATTAAAAAAAAAAAAAAATGATGCCTTGGATTTTTATAAAACTTTCTGAAAAATTGTAACTAACTGATTTCTATATAATTTTGTTCGTCTATACTTCGCGATAACTTTTGGGTGTACACCCAGGGGCTCTTTAAGGGCTAAAAAATAAAAATTTAAAAAAACACTTCATTTTTGGCACTATTTTATCATATTTGCCCAAATTTTTATGTGTAAGTCTATTTAGCAGTTTTGCATGGTGCTGAACTAAAATTTAAATATGTTAAGGCCTTGGGGACTTTTGGGGCTTAATGCAGGGGGGTGCAAATGATGGACTTAGTCATTTCTTTTTTGCATAGTGCAGAACTCAAATTGACATCTGTTAAGGCCTAAAACGGCAAAGTTTATTTATTTTCACCAAGATTTGACGTCCCCTAGGGACTTTTAGGGCTAAATAGGGGGGGGGGCAAATGCTGAACTTTTGAATTTTTTATGCCCCGTCCACTGTGCACTCACGGGGGACCATGCATGCTTCAATTGTTTCTTTTAAAATTAATACATTAATATATATATGTATCGACAAAATCGATTATATATCTTCCTATTACCACCACTATTTCTTCCTTTAGGTCGTGTACTTTTACATATAAAATCAATAGTTTGTTGTTGTTTCATTGTCACTTCTATCGACATTCCAACGTTCATGGGTGTTTTTTTTTACGGACAAGCTTTGCTCCTTGAATTATGCAGATAATCTTCTAGTTACAATCTGGCCTTTTGGTCAAGATCAAAGTGTAGTATCTATTCTTCAGATGCTGCACTTCCATTTCTTGTTCTCTTTCGGTGGAGGATCAATCCTTCACGACTGAGACAATTTTTTATTTTTGTGCCTTTTCTCCACGTTAAAAAAACGACCCTGGTGTCTAACTCTGTCCCGTGGGGAGGCATAGTAAATAGGTACAATATCATCTTCCCAAAAATATTTTCCAGCCTGATAGTTCCCTTCTTTATACGATTTTTAGTTTGTATTTATTTTCGTATGTGACACTATATATTTGTGTCCCGGTTGTGATAATTGTTACCCCCCACTCCAGCATGGCCAGGAAGAGATTTTGCCGTAAGCGGGGGGATACACAGAAATAAACAACCAGATTCCCTTTTTTTCTCGACCTCTTTTTTTCGTCCGGACAGCATGGGGTAAAACGTATATTTTTGTCTCTCCGTAAATGAGAGAAGGGAAGAACCCCTTCCCTCAGCACTAGTTAAGGTTAGTTAGTTTTAATTATGAAAGTTACTTATCACTTCTAAATTTTTTTGTAAAAATATTGTAAATTTTTCGTGTAAAAAAATAAATAAATAGTTAATTATATTTCTCATATATTACCAGTATGCCGCGCGTCGTTTTTTGTGTCTGCCTAAAATGTCTACATTAATAAACGAAGCGAACTTGGAGAAGAAGATTCCAACCATGTCAAACACTTAAGAAAAAAAAACGTCATTCTGGGAGAAGAACGAGCCAGTTACAATCCAACATCTCAGGTATGCTTTTTCTCTTTACCTAAAGAAAAAGACGTCTAATCGACAGATCTTCATACGCGGACCGTTTCCAACACATTTAATGTAACACGTGGGTCGGTCACACGCCAATGACCGGCCTATAGCTTTACACGTATAGTTTTTTTTTCTATTTGGCAACAATCTGGCAAATATTTAACGTATTTTCCTTGCATACATGATCTCTGCAGGCGATGAATTTTCGCTTATATTCTGATTTGGCGTTATTCAGTAAACCATCAGAAAAGTTTGAATATTTTTTCCTTCATTGACAAATTCGTTAGCTTTTTTTTTTAATGCTAACGAATCTCAATAAACTATGAATTTCTTTTCCAGTTACTATTGTACCATGGTCACTTACTATATTATTTGGCTCCCCTGGATGACTTAATACTTCGTTTAGCCCTCTTATCGTATTTACTGCTCTTGGGTGTTTATATTTGAAAATTTCTGGTCATTCAAAATAGCTAACTATGATCACTAAATAATAATATAAATAAATAATAATAATACCAATTTAATGATCCTGGGTAATCCATATGAATGTGTGAATTTATATATATATATATATATATATATATATATATATATATATATATATATATATATATATATTAAATAAGGCTCTTTTCTTTGCTAAAAGAAATTATGACTTAACTAATTTAGAAATAAAATTAATTCTCCTAGCGAGAAAGTCCCTTATACAATTTAACAATAAGCTTTGGACTAGAAAGGATACCCCTGATAATTTTGACATCTTGATAGGTGCTTCTGACTCTGCCGAAGTTACCGATTTAGTGGGACTCTTCTTACTGAAAGAACTTAAATACCACTTTAAACATATCCAAGGGGGTCTTAATAGAGACGATGCCATTTTTACTACAATAGCCAGGCCAAGAGAGTACAACAAAACAATTAAAAAATTACATAACTTCTTCAATAACTTTGGCCTTTCTATAATTATCGAACCAAACAAAAAAACTTCAAATTTTCTAGATGTTACACTTAATCTTAACACCGAAACTCATAGCCCCTATCATAAACCTAATCTTATGCTTTTATACGTCCATAAATCTTCTAACCACCCCAACTCAATTATAAAATCTATAGTACCATCTGTCTCTAGAAGAATTTCTGCTCTTTCTGCTGATAAAAAACTTTTAATGAAAATTCTACTTTCTTCAATAATTCCTTATGGAACTCAGGACACAAGGAAAAGATTAAATACAACAATTATGCTCCTCCTACAGGCCGCCTTGAATCTGTAATCACACACAATATGACTCGTAAGAAACCAGTTCAAATAACAAGATCTGCCGCTATCAATAACAATGAACCAGTCTACATTTATAATCCAAACCAAAATACTAATCGCAATGCCTCTAACCCACGTAGTCGCA
Organism: Euprymna scolopes; assembly: GCF_053919585.1. NCBI lineage: Eukaryota > Metazoa > Mollusca > Cephalopoda > Sepiida > Sepiolidae > Euprymna > Euprymna scolopes. The sequence goes on along the minus strand of NC_136495.1, from coordinate 73,054,122 downwards.
TCAGGAGAAAGAAAAATATTTGGTTTAATCCTCCATTTAGCCTAAATGTCAAAACTAATATACCTAAGGAATTCTTTAACATTGTACAAAATTCTTTCAAATACCCACACAGATATAGTTCTATTTTCAATAAAAATTCAATCAGCATTTCTTATTCAACAATGCCTAATTTAGCACAAAGAATTTTAACATCTAATAACAAAAAAATTAAATCAGCTCAAAAAATCTCTTTCCCAATTAAACCCAAAACTAACTGTAATTGTAATAACAAACATCTTTGCCCACTCAATAATGATTGCATCCATAAAGATGTTATATATTCTTGCACTATTATTGAGCTCCCACGCAATCCTTCCATAACAGACACTAATATTTCGTCTTCAAGTTATTCTTCTTCCCATCCTCCATCTGATATAGTTACTAATCCAATACACCACTCGAGCAGCCCTTCCATCTACAATCATACAACTAGTAATAATGATAATAATAATAATAATAATAATAATAATATTAATGAGAATAATAATATTTTTCCTAACAGCCATCCTAACACTAAGAACACTCATTATCCTCTCCAAAATAGTCCTAATACAGACATTGTCCCACCATTTGTTGAACACTATGAACAAAATTCAAACTATTTAACTAACACAAATCAGCAAATTAATATTAATACCAGACCGCGAGCTTTTAATAAAGTACTTACATATATCGGCACTACTTCAACATTAATTAAGAAAAGAATATCAAACCACATTTCTTCTTTCAACAACCATAATTCTAATAATAACCAAGGAACTTCTCTAACCGCTTTAATTAAAAAACTTAACTCTAACAATACCCCTTTCTCAATCAAATGGACTATCATAAAAAAGTTAAGTCTTATACTTCAGGCTCTTATTCATGTCGCCTCTGCACAACCGAAGCTATAACTATAATTACTTCCCCTCAAAGTAAAAATATAATAAATTCTAAAAATGAACTGATCTCTTTTATAAACTTAAGTCCAAATTTAATTATGGCAATTTTGAAATTACATAGTTATTAATTTACCCTTTATATAGATATAAAGATCTTTCTTTAACTTTATCGTTTTTCTACGTACTTCTTTATACTTTATAATTTAATAATCCTTTATTTTAATTCTTTATCTCTTCTTTGCATGGCCGGTTATTTATCTGCATTTTCTGCTTTATTCTTTAAACTTTCCTATCTATCTAATATATCAATCTACCCACACTTTCATATCTTGTATGTATATTTACTTATATTTTACTATATGCATTTACTTACTTTTTTTTCCTGAATTTGCAGATACCGGCCATACTCTCCCCTTAAATAATTTTTATTTTTTTTATTTTTATTTTTATTTTATTTTATTTTATATTTTATATTTTATTTTTATTTTATTTATTTATTTATTCTTTATTTATTATTTATTTTCTATTTATTTTTTAATTTATTTATTTATTTATTTTTATTTTCCTTTTAGTGTCGCCTAACAACTCTTGCTGACATTTTTTTAAGTGATGACCTGTACTTTTCAGTTGACCTATTTTATTTTGCCCTATATATTTTTTTCGTGCCTTTAACATTTCCTGTGTGGGTCATTTTGACTTTTGTTTCTCTTTATTTTATATTTTATATTTAACTTTATCATTTTTTTTCTCATTTTTTTCTCTCTCTTCTTTCTCTTCCCTGATCTTTCTTATTTATATTTATGTCTCGGAATTAGAGTGAAAAGCATATCTTATTTTTCTTTTATTAATATTATTGGAATCTTTTCTTTTTTCCTTGTACACATTTTTGTGAATTATTCCATGGATTTCTGCCTTTGGATTATTATGGATCATCTTCTTCCAATTTCGGGATTTCCCTGGATTTTACTTGTACAAATGGAAATTCTTTTAACTTTCTTGAAGTTTTACATTTGGATTTCACCGTCACTGGATTTTTTATCTTCCACCAGACTATCCATTCGTGTGTAATCACCTTTTTCTTCACCATATTCCCTCTGCTTCATTTTTTTATTTTCAAGTAAGATCTTTGACTTACTTGCTGTTTCATCAAATACTTCTGCATGCAAAATCCGATCCTGCATTTTGCTAATTCCTACCCTCTGATGAGAAGAAAGTATTTCTTCGAAACTCCGCAGATTAAGGACTATCCATTTATCTAGTGTTTTCTTTTCAGATTAAATATGTTTTTAACTCATTTCAAAGTGTTTTTTAACATGTTTTATTAACTGTTTGATCATATATATATATATATATATATATATATATATATATATATATATATATTTCAGAGGAAACATAATTTAATTTAAATACCAAAAAACAAGAAATGGGCAGGTGAAATTATTAAAATTTCCTTAAGGCCACTGTTCTTCCAACTGAAACCAAAATTTCCCTCTTCCCTCATTCGTTTTCTTAGTTTTTAATTTATCATTCTGACGTTTCCTCTTAGAGGGTCAGACGATAAGGCCTTAAGGAAATTTTAATAATTTCACCTGCCCATTTCTTGTTTTTTGGTATTTAAATTAAATTATGTTTCCTCTGAAATTTCTCCTTCCATTTTGCTGTACCAAAAATTTACTTATATATATATATATATATATATATATATATATATATATATATATATATATATATATATATATAATGAGCGTAGTGGTCGAACATCGGATGTTTACAACGATCAGTTAAGAGCCTTAGTCGAAGTCAATTCACGCATGACTGTTCGACAACTTGCTTTTGAACTATACGTAACGTATACGATGATTTTCAATCACTTCAGAGAGATTGGAAAGACAAAACCTTGCTTGAGCCGAGATATGTTCATCTGAATTTAATAGTTAAAAACCGCAAGAACTTTTTTGTCAACCACATAGATTGTTTACTACGTAGATCAGGTCAGTTTTCTGCTTGGATTTAGCGTAAATCATATTGAAGGGAAAATGGAAAAAGAAATGGTTAAATATCAGCCTCGTTTTACTTAGATCAACATAGAAATTCGTAATGATAATCCGGCAAGTTTTGTGGAGAACTGAGAACTAGCCTCCGTCATCAATAATAGATATTTTCTTGAAAAAACATTTCTGCCTCAACAGAAAAATATTCAACAAAATGTTTTACCGGAAAATTATTTTACCGAAAACTATTAATATTAACCTTTAAAAAGAAAGACATTAGAATTTTATAAAAAAAAAACTATTTTATTTACACGCAATCAAATGTGCCTTGTGCACTAATAAAAATGTAATTGGCATTTTGTTGCACTTTTTAAGATTTTAAATGTTTATAAATTTTCTCATTATAAAAACGGTTATCATATTGATTATAATTTTTTGACAGAAGAAATAAAATTAATTTCATATAAAACATTAGAAAAATACAAAATTATCCAATTGTATCGATACATTTCAGCAAATTATGTAAATATATTTTGTAAAAAATGATTATTTAGTAAATAGATCATTTATTTGATTTTAAAAGAAAAAAACATGGATTGAAAAATTTTAAATCAATAAATCATCAATACATTTTGTCATTATAAAAAGGATGATTGAATTCATATTAATTGGCAAAAGAAAAAAAAACTATAAAATCCAAATTCAGCAAATTATCAACAAATTTTGTCATCATAAAAATTTATTCGTGTACATTCGACTTAATTTATGTATATTATTTAATTTAATGAAATAAAACATTTTTTCTCATTATAATCATTAATATAAAACAATAATCGTTTTATGACAATATATTGAAAATTCGCTGATATGTTTTTTAGCAATGTTGTTTTTTTCTTTTGCAAATAAAATTTAATCTAATAATCATATTTTTATGACGACAAAAATTACTGATAATTTGATGATTTAAGATTTTTCTCACAATTAAAAATTTTTCTTCTAATGTTAAAAAGTGCAACAAAATACCAAGTACATTTTTATTAGTGCATGCGGCACATCTGATTGAGTGTAAATATTTTTTTTTAATTCCAGTATCTTCCTTTTTAAAGTTTAATATTAATAGTTTTCGGTAAAATAATTTTCCTGGAAAACATTTTGTTGAATATTTTTCTGTTGAGGCAGAAATCTTTTTTCAAGAAAATACCAAACTTTTTAAAATTATATTAATCAACATTAATAACAACAAAAAATAATGAAATGATACTTATTAATCAATAAAACATGCTCAGAATAACATGAAAAGTATCATCACATAATGTAATATTTGTTTTATTATTCAATAATACAAGAAGTTTTTTCTTTTTTTTTGTTTCGTAATAACACAAGATGTGTTAAAAATGAAGTAATTTGTTTTTAATAAATATATTGTTTTGTTTTTCGTGTCTTGATTTCGTGACTCCGTTCCGTTCAGTTGCGTTACATAATCAACTGTATCCACTCCAATAGTTTGATTTTTTCCGAACATTTATCTTAGACATTAATTTAAAAAAATATAAAAATGTATTTTCTTTTGTAGGGGGGTATTTTTAAAACTATATCTACTTCAGTATTTTCTTTAAATTTCTATTTTTGAGCAATTATTGAGATTCACGAGACTCTCATGTCGAACATTTTTTTTTCTGAAATAACACTCGACACTACTTTTTTAAAAAACTAAATAAATGTTTTAAAATAAGTTGAACCATTAAAAACTTACAAAGCTAGGTAGGTAACGAAAACTTAGAAAATCGATTTTATATATTTTAAAACAACAGTAAATAAGTAAATATATTAAAAAAAAATATTATTGGGGTGTAGTCACTTTTCAAAACAATACCCCCTTCAAGAACTGTCCTAAAATGTGTTTTCAATCGATATGTATTCAATAATGGAGAGTTTTCATAATTATCAAAAATGGGCGCGTTTTCCTAAATTTTACATTGCATCCAATTTATAATTAATTCTAAATACAATCTTCGTTAAGTTTAACTATTTAAATTTAATACGGCCAGTGAGTAAAACTTTGTTTCATCTGAATGTAAATTTATTTATTATTATTAACAGCAAAGTTTAGTATCTGTTCTGAGACTACACCACCTTTTCTGTCCTCGTTTAGTGGAGGAGAAATCCTTCTTGCTTGTTTTTCTTAATAAATAAACACTTTAAAATAAGTTAAACCACTATCAACTTAGCAAGCTAGGTAGAAAAATCGAGTTTCCCTCTTTTAAAACAACAGTAAATAAGTAAAAATATTTTTTTAAATGTTATGCGGTCTGGAGTTTCGTTTTTGAACCGAATAAACGCTTTAAAATAAGCTGAACCACTAATAACTTAGCCAGCGAGGTAGAAAACGAACACTTAGAAAATCCATTTTACCTTTTTTAAAACAACAATAATTGACTAAAAATATTCTGAAAAAATATTGGGGGGGGTAGTCTCTTTTAAAAACAATATCTCCTTCAAGAATGATCCTTAAATTTGCGTATGCATATTTGATACCACGCTATTTGTAAATAGTGTTTCCATGTGCAATTCAAGTTTTCACGATATCTGTTTTTTTTATTCAATTGTAATTTTTTTTATTCAATTGTAAGGTGGAAGCACAAAGTTCAAGCCAAAATAAATAAATAAAAAAAGGTCACACACGCAAAAATTCTTTCCTTGTAAAAATAATAACGGCTCCCTCAGTCGAACGACGTACAACATCAGAGCCGATGCGTAATTCGCTAGTGTGGTAGCACTCGTGTACGTCAGCCAATCACATTTTATAACTTCATCCTGTTTTAGTTTTACTTTGTAAAACACGTGGTTAATTAAAATTAAATTATAATCACATCCTTACATTTGAAATAATAGTGTAATTAAATGTTACCTATTGTTCATTTCAAAATGTAAACAAATTTCTGATTAAATTCATCGATACCGGTGTTGAACGCAAAGAGTCCTTTTTAAGGATTACATTATTCGACCAGTATTTTCAAGTTAAATTCTAGTTTTACGGTATGGTTTTGTTCCTTAAATTGTTAGGTGGAAGTAGAGAATAGTTATTTACAAACATCCGGGCAACACAAGCAGCTTTGATTAAAACGAAAATATAACATCAATAGTCCTAATAAGCGATCAGTTAGTACGTGTAGTTGTAGCCAGCAGCTATTGTGTAATGGTAGTATTAATAGTCGCTTAGAGGGTTTGACAGAAAGGTTAGTATAAATAGTTACAGTGGAAAATCCGTAACAACCAAATCTGTAAAGTATATTTTTTTAATCGATATTATATCAAAATATATAAAATATCTCAAATAAATCAGAATAACATGAGCATTATTATTATTATGACTATTCCAAAGGAATTCATTAAATATTTGGTAAAGAAATTACATTTTTTTATTCTGGACCTACAGTTTCACTCCCCTCTCTCTCTCTCTCTCTCTCTCTCTCTCTCTCTCTCTCTCTCTCTCTCTCTCTCTCTCTCTCTCTCTCTCTCTCTGAAAAAGTCAATGTACAAGCGATAATTCTAACACGCAGTCAGTCTGATGCTGTTGGAAATAAAGAGTAGTAGTAATAGTAATAGTTCCAACGGACAGTTATTAAATGTTATGTTATGGTAGTATGTATAGTTATCGGTTGGAAAACTCTTAATGAACGATTTAATAAAAAGATTTTGTTTAATCGATATTATATCAAATTATATATAATAATTTCTGAAATGAAACAGAAGAACATGGAGATTATTATTATCATTATTCCAAAGCAATTCATTAAATATTTGGCGAGGAAATTAAAAATGTGTTTTTTCATGCACTACCTACGGCTTTATGACTCAATAGTAGTCTACAAGTAACATTTTGTTTATCGAGCAGTTACTTGCTCGACTAATTATTATATTTTGTCTGACGGTTGCTTTTTTATGTATTATTAGGATTCGACAGGCTATTGTTCTCATCTTGAGTTTTATTTTCTTAACATTTCTATCAGATGTGCCAAGAACGCGAGAATCTGCACTCGGGAATCCGAACTCTAAAATCTGCACAGAATTTCGAATGTAACCCTTCATTTAATCCATAGTGGTAATTTGTAAAGACCTGTGGAGTAGTGGATAAAGTACTTAATCAAATTAAGTTGGAAAGTTATACTTTTCTGGGCGTTGAAGGTTCAATTGCGTTTGCTATCGAGTGAGCGAGTAACCACGTGGTATATCGGTTGTCCGTTTTTGCAAAAGGTAATTTTATTAATTAGCAATTATTTTCTGTTGCTGATTAGTGTTGTTTAGCATCATTTATGAATTTTCGTAGTCATATGTTTTTACCGATATCTTTCCTTTTAGAATTATTTCTAGAAAGACATCGGGTACTTACGGAAGGGACCACGTGAAGGTCGCCAACATCACTAAGTTATAGTGCCCATGTGGAGATTACTGGAATGTGCTGCGGAAAACGTGTTGCACTTGTGCCTTAGCGACGTAAATAATACCGACTAACTCGACAAAAGCAGCAAAATCCGATCCTTTAACTGTAGAGATACCTAGGTACCGGAAAGCTTTCTACTCTGATAGTTTTTTTCCCTCAGACTAAAATACTTTGGAGTTCCATCTCTCTTTCTTACTTCTTTGACTGTACAAACATGCAGAAATTTAAATCTAATGTGTTCAAATTCCTATAGCCCTTTGAAAGCTCCAGGATGGGGAAAAGCAACTTGCTTATTTGAAATATCAATTAAAACAAAAAAAAGCAAGTTGCTCTGCTCCACCCTGTTTAATCCCAACTAGTACAGATTGAGTCACGGGAAACGGCTGTTTTTTTAAAAACCCTTCTTGCTCTCCTTGAGTAAGCAATAGGGAGAGAGGAAGGTACTCTTTAAACCTGCTTAAGATGGCGTTTAGTTTGTTGTTATTTGTTTACCTTTTACCTTAAATCTTTGTTTTAGTTATTGTCCGTCCATGTCGTTAATCACTTAGACACCATCACTTTCTTGTTATCGCTGTTGTTTGTAATTTGCCACCAAACCATGAAATGACGTCACTTTCGTTGTCGTCTTTTTACTGTATCCGTTAATTAAATTAACATCTAACAAAAAAGCGATGCCAAGAGCATGTCCGGCATTTTTTCTTCTAAATTTTATGTTTATTTTGTTTTCAAAAAATAAAATAAATTCCCTGTGGTACAAGGCGTAACCGTTAAACGTACACGTCATAAAAGATCCTGTTCTATATTTTACTAATATTTCTAACTCTGTGTGAAACGGAAAATGCTTCGATTTTTGAAGAACCCTCGTATGACAACGCACGTCCCGGATGTCCATGGACGATCATTTTTCATCGCTGGTAACAGTATATTAAGAATGGTGGTGACTATGTAGAAAATAAATTCTGAAGCACAAAAAGCCAATCATTTTAAAAGTACCACTCGCGTCTTCGTAGCTCTTCAACTTATTGTAAAGTAGGAGGCATTACTTAAAAAGTAGGAGGCATTACTTGTGGAACTGCCCTCGTAAATTTTGATTTAATACATGGTTTTGATACTAAGAAATTCTCAAATTTTAAGGCCTAACCTGAAGAAGTCTTAAAATAAACATCTAGAGAATCTTTTTTAATTAGTTTGTAATGGCTTTATAAATCTAAAAATTTCTCATTTTCAAATAGGAGATTGTGTTCATATTGAGCCATATGAAAACTTTTATATACTAAAGAAATGAAATTTGAGGAATAATTATTAATTGTGACGTCACTTCCGCCGTTGTCTTTTTACTCTATCCGCTGACTACATTTAAATCTAAAGCATATGCCAACAAGATGGCCGAAATTTTCTTTTCTAAATTGTGTGTCACAATGAAGAAGCTCCCTTTTTAGGGAAGTTGGGGCTTGTCGCATTAATAGAACGTTGTGATCGTAAGGAGGAGAAAGAAAGGCGTAATTATCGAAAAAACATGACAGCTTCAGTAACTGTTCTCAGTCAAATATGATTCAATCCAAGATTGACAGTTGTTTATAAAACTCAACTAAGTCAAAGTCATCAGAGAACATAGGTTGCTAAAGGTCAAACTTGTCTAACCGACAGCAGAATTGAAACTCACAACAATATTCGACTTGCCTTATTTTAAAATGTACGCATGTTCCTCTCTCTCTCTCTCTCTCTCTCTCTCTCTCACACACACACTCTCTCTCTCTCTCTCTTTAAAAGAGAAAATAATTGTATTGTTTTATACAGTTGAAGCCGATACATCGAGCAGACAGAACGCGTGCCTCGGTGCTCATAGTTTTTTTATAATGTCGAAAGTGACGACGGACGTGGGTCGACAATCACCGAATTTAAATTTTTGTCTATTATAAAAATCCTACCTGTCTGTTTAAATGTATGTATGTATGTATGTATGTATGTATGTATGTCTCGTTAAAACTTTCGACAGACGCGACAGATCCTAACGAGATCGATATCGTATTGAATCGCGACGTCTCTGACGACAAATATCGAAAAATTGGCCAAAAACATTAATTTCCTCACCTAAACTCGGCTGTTTTGTACGAGTCATCGTCGTCGTTGGATTGACTTCACTTAATTTAATCGCTCTTGACTTCCGGTCGGGCCATGAAGACATCGGCTAAGATGTCACGTTTATTTGAACTTTTTCCTTCGCATTACGGTTTCGAGCCTGCATGCCTACTACCCCCTTTTTTAACAATTCTGCCTTCTATTGTTTTGATTGATTCCCCTCCCCCCGTGTCTACCACTTTTTCGGGGTTCATTACTCGACAATCTACACACACCTGGACACCTCCGCTACTGTTGTCTTAACCGACCCCCAAAAAGGTCCTTACTACACCAGCTAAACACTCGGGCAATGCCGGGTACCCCCGCATGTTAAATCTATAATATAAGTCTCACCTATCTGTTTAAATGTATGTATGTATGTATGCCTACCTGGTGGTCAAGTTCTGGTGTGGACGTGTGTTAAAAGCAAACAGATGTCTTAGCGTCATACTGTGTTTCTCACAGACAAACCAACCACACGTGCACGTCGTGACCACTGCCAGGCAGACGGGGCTCTGATGAATGGCGAGTATCCTGCGCCATATAACTGGAACTCCGCTGCTTTGTGGGCCAAGGTTCTTTTAACCAAAGGATAAGGGTGAGGTAACCCTGACAGAAACCTCCAGAGGAGCTTAAGCCCTGTCAGTTGCGGCATACATGACTCACCGGCGTGTAGAGTATGCTTTGGTGCCCAGCAACCTAAGTCCCAGTCATGGATCAAATGGCATGGTGGGTGGAGAGGACTCCCGTAAGCCGTGGTGAAGGCAACCTCTCTAGGAGAAGGAAAACCATGATATAAAACCTGCGGCGACCGCTACTTCCAATGATGTTGACTTGCTCTTCTTTTTCGTTCAATGTGGCAGTTGTTTAGAGAGTGGGATTGTCTCAGTGCAAAGTCTTTCCTCACTATAAAAAGCTTCAAGCACAGGCATTACTTGATATGTAATGGAATACACATTTTGCAATTAGTGTGTATCTCGATAACAAAAAGGCTGGCTGTAGCCTGAAACGGCAAACAGACATTCAATGAGGACTGATGCAGATATGGGCGTGAATGGCAACAAAGGCTCTGGAACTTTCAGAGTCTGGCCAGGTAGGTGTACGGTGCACCACAGCTTGGACCCGGTCATCAGTGGATGTGCTGGACTATAGAAGGTTCTTAGAGGTGACCGTCTGGCACGTGCTTCTAGTTGCGCTCATGTTTGCGTCATTTGAACCAGATATATATTAAGTAATGGTAATACTCGAGAACGAGTTGCTGCCATCATGTATACTTAAAACTTTCGACAAAGGTGGCGGATTTTCACGAATTTGGTTTTATTTTGAAGCTCGAGCCTTCGGTCAATAAATATCGAAAAATTCGCTGAAAACCTTAATCCGTTCACCCTTAAATGGGCACTTTTCTACAGGGAGGGTTCGCTTTTTTTCGCCGATATTTTCGAAAGTTATCGTCTCTTTTCGATTGTCTAGCTTTAATTTAAACCTACGTCTCTTCTGGTTTGGCGATGGGCGCAACAACCAATGCGTCACTTTTTTTTTTTGTTTGTTTTGTTTCTTTTCCTCCTTCCCGGTACGGGTTCCAGCCTGCGTGCCTACTACCATTATTTTTTTTTGCGCTCACAATTTTCCTTCTTTTTTTTTTTTTTGTATTTTTTTGTTCAACTAACCCCCTTACACACATCTCCACTTTCTTTTCCGCCTTCGCGCCACGGGTTCGAGCCTACCTGCCTACTACAACTTTTTTCTTTTTCTTTTTGCTCAAGACACACCTGCTTAGACCCGGCCAACGCCGGGCATTCAGGCTAGTGTAAGATAAAAGATTATATATATTTCCATTTAATGCCGACGATGGGTGCTGTCCATAACGACGCCATATCAACCCCTTCATGTAAAGGGTGTGCCAATCGTTTGATCGTGTCTAATACCCAGGGAGTTGGTGCCGGTCCAGGACGGAACAACCGTACTCGAAACATTTACAAGACATGGACAAACTAAGAAACTCTCCCTGGCAAACGATCGTAGCATAATTCCATATCTATCTTGTTTTCAAAAAAATAAATTCGCTATAGTACGGGCACAGTCAATAAACACGTACGTCATAATAGGGAGAAGCAGACATATTGTTATCTGTTTTGTGAGAAAAGCTGTCTATAAACGCTTATGTCTTGCATTTGTTAATTACGTATACTTGTGAAGAAGCGGTCGCAGACACAATTAACATTTTTTTAGACATACTACAATAAAAGAATATTTTAACCATTAGACGACACATTGTATATATTTCAACATTAAAGAGAATTAGTTAACAATCACTAATTAGGTTGGCCCAAAGATAATGTATTTTTTTTTGTTGTTTATTGTCGTTTAGCTATATATATAATTTGGCTGAAAAATGCAAAGCTCGCGGTTTGTTTACAAACAAGCGTTTGAGCACTTTACAAGTAGCGGGCGGATGTTTATTTATATAGACATTCGGACAGATTAGTTGCGGGCATCGCTTCCGTGGTCGAGGGGTAGAACTGCCGACTGTCAAAACGACGGTTCCAGGTTCGATCCTCGGCTTGGGAGAGGTGCTAGTCTAGCGGCACTGATGAGTTGTGATACAACGAAACAGGACTGTATGTCGATAGCTACAAATATATTATATATATATATATATATATATATATATATATATATATATATATATATATATTAAAACGACATTGTTTTCACACAAACCTAATATATACACTAATAATCGATACAAGGGTCCATTAAATATATATTGACACGTGTAGGAAATACAGACACACATATAATGTTACACAACAACAGAAATTATCGATAAACGCATAATAGATTTAGGTCTATATTTGGCTCACATTTCTAATTCTATGTAAAAATGATAATATGCATTTTTTTTTTAATTGTAAAACAGTTTTATTCTGTTCCGATAATTCTGTTATATATTAGAGGCCCTACATCAGAGTGAATTGTGACTAGGGCCGCGTTTAGTGCATGTCAGGATGGCCTTAATCTGCAAACAGAATCGGTCGGTTTGTTGGTTGTTTTTGTTTTACGGCATATCAACCCTTTTCGGGTTATTTAATGCCGAATCCAAAGATGTTGAAGAAAAATATTTTTAATAGAATATATTTGTTGTTTTCACGTCGGTTTCTATTTAACCCATAGTTGGGACCCTAACAGGTACTACCACTCCGGGTCAGAGTGGACCTGGGAGCAATGGGAATTAAAGGGTGGCTCCACACTCCCCAAAGCCCACAAGCTGGGGTCTCACCACTGGATATAGTTTAACGTTATATCCAGGACCCCCATTGAGGGAATTTTACCCTCTGCAGGGGGGGGAGGCAGTCGGCGTATTCTAATGCCCCACCGACAGGGCCTGGAAACAGAATCGGTCCCAGAGACGAGTCACTAAAGAGGCGGGAGACAGAAGCCAAACGCCGTAGACCACACAGGAGTCGAACAATGTCGAATGGCAAACAAGTTCGCGTTTTTCGAAACGGAAAGCGCATAAATAACAGGTATAAACCAACACGTATAAACACCCTACGACCGTATAATAACAAATGGCGAATGACGTCACATTTTTCGAGCAAGAGGAAACTAAGGTTTTCTGATTATTTTCTCAGTGGAAGCCATGAAGGCGAGACACTGCTCTTGATGTAGAAAACTTATCATTTTAGCGAAGGTTACTCGGATGTCTCTCCTTCTACGTCACTCCTGTCGAAAGTTAAGCTTTAGAAGTAAATAATTATTAAGATAACATTATTCTCCCTCTCCCTCCCTCTATCTCTTTATCTCTCTCCGCTGTCAATTATCTCCAATAAAACCTTCTGTAAACTCAGTAAACGACTCCTTTTGTCTTTCTGCTATAAAGAAGTTATATTCGTCCAGCAATACTAATGACGAATCAAAGCAAGGCACCATTCTCAATGCACTTTTAACAGCGATGAACGATAACTGTGCATGGGCACGTGGATATAGCGCTTTGTCATACGAGCATCGTTCTAAAAGTTATGCCTCCTATTTTTAAGTTAAAGAGCTACAGAGACGGGAGTGGTGCCATTAAAACGATCGACTTTTTAACTCAAAAAGTTGAAGAACTATGAACGCGGAAGTAGTATCGTTAAAGCGAGCGATCTTTTTTGCTCCAGAATTTATTTTTCTAACGATTCTCCCTGCACATTTGATCGTAATAAACGATGAATGTGCATGGTCGTCCGGAGCGCGTTTTGTTATACGAGGGTCGTTCTAAAAGTAAGACCTCTTATTTTTAAACAAAAAGTTGAAGTGCTATGAAGACGGTGGTAATACGAGTGATCTTTTTTTAACTCCAAAAGTGTAAGCGCTACGAAGAAGGGGCTGGTACTATTAAAACGAGCTACCTTTTGTTCTTCAGAATTTATTTTTCTACATAGTCACTATCATTCCCGATGCGCCAAAGAATTTAATGACACATCTCTGGTTTTGACGCACATACACAATCGGTGTTGCTTTCTTAGAGGCTCACATTGTCAATATCTACAACAGAGAAATGAAATTTTCTTTGTCATGAATGCAATTTGCAATCTCCTATGATCCATTCGAACGGAATGGAAAATAGGAGGCATTACTTATGGAATAACCTCCGTATAAATGAAGATCTTATTGATTGATTGATATTATCGGACTAACTTCTTCATCTTGGTTGTTAGAGTCACAACGTTTCGGCCGTTTTGCCCTCCGGCCTTCATCAGGTGTTTTGTATCGAACTGGGGAACCGTTTGTTAGGAGTCTCGAACCCAACCCTTTATTATTATTACATTGTGACTATAACAACCAAGATGAGGAAGTCAGTCCGACAATCTCAATCAATGAAAACACCTCATCTCAAAAATACAGACAATTATTATCCAATCGGTACGGACCCGACAATCGGATCGAATGGCGACACCTAGAAAAGCGTCATATGAAACTGGCAAGACTCGCTAACCATCTGACCTTTGTGTAGAGACTTAAAACTCATACCAGCAGGATTGACATTACAAACAACAGTGGATTCCAGGAAGGCACGTAGAGTCGCGGAAAGAGCATGCCCTCGTTCGAGAAAGGATCCAACACACCCGCTGGTATAAACAAAAACTAAGGAACGAAATCTCCGACACCTTAACATCATTCCTTGTCAAGGTGACTCAAGAGGAAGACAGGATGAGAATCCAATCAGATCTGGATAAATCGTACCGACAAGAATATGAGAAGGTCAAAGAATGCCAAATCAAGAAGCTCACAAAGCTCAAAGATCAGAGGAATGTAACATCAAAACACCGCTTACCTGTGAAAGCAGTCATCAACCTCAGCAGCCGCCAACTGAGTCACTCAGAGGAAGCAGTACTAAATAAAGGTCTCAACTTCGCAACAACAACCAAACGCGTTCCATTCTTAGATATCATAACACACATGGAAGATATAGCCTTGAGAATCCCATCAACCTAAGGTGATGAAATAAGATGGAAAGTGAGACAAGTACTCGAGAAAGCCAAGCCTCCTAAATTAAACATCTGTCGGGAAGATAGGCTGGCTATAAGAACCCTACAGAGTGACAGCAGTATAATAATTCTGCCAGCAGACAAAGGCAATGCTACTGTGGTGATGGACATGTCGGAGTACTCTGAAAAAATGGCAGGCCTAATCGCAGATGGTAGCTACGGTAAAATAAAGAAGGACCCAAATTTGAAAACAGAAAGAAAGCTGTTACAAATCTTTACCAAAAACAAGGAACACATCGCTCCGATGAGATATAGATAGCTGGTCCAGAATTACAGTAAGCTACCACGTATGTACGGTCTCCTCAAGATACACAAAGACGGTATTCCACTCAGACCCATAGTGAGCTGCCGAGGCTCAGCATGCCACCCACTGAGCAGGTACCTTGTGGATATAATAAACCCATTAGCAGGCAAGTCAGCAACACATGTAAAGAATTCTGCCCACTTCACGGAACTGATCAAGGGAGCACCCATCAGTAAAAACCAAATGGTAAGCCTAGATGTGGTTAGCCTGTTCACTAAAGTCCCAACTAGTGAGGCACTAGCAGTAATTCAAGACAAACTAGCTGCGGACCTCTCCATAAAAGAGCGCACATGTGTACCATTCCCAAACTTAATGGAAATGCTGACATTCTGCATAGAAACAACCTACTTCAGAATGGGTACTGACCTACATCGACAAGAGGAGGGGCTAGCTATGGGCTCGACATTATCACCAGTGATGGCGAACATATACATGGAATACTTCGAAGACATGGCCTTAGGTTCAGCTCCCTTAAAGCCAACTATGTGGCTAAGATACGTTGATGACACCTTCATACTCTGGCGCCATCAGGAAGACATCCAGGCTCTCTTAGACCATGTGAACTCAATAAGACCATCAATACAGTTCACAATGGAGAAAGAAAATAGTAACCAACTGGCCTTCCTTGATATACTCATATCACGCACAGAGCATGGGTTTAAGATATCCGTATATCGCAAGCCTACCTTCACCGGACAATACCTTAACTTCAACTCCCATCACCCATACAGTATCAAACATGGAATCGCATGCTGCTTACAACATCGAGCAGAGACAATAAGTAGCGACACCATTACATACCACCAAGAAATGGTCGGGTTGAAGAATACCCTCCGTCGTAACAACTACCCCGATAGTATACTATCCACCAGACGTGTTAATAGTATAAGAGAGGAGAATGAAATCCAAAAGCCTCCAACGGTCTGCCTACCATACATACGAGGCACCTCCGAAAAGATTCAGAGAATATGTGCCCCCTACAACATCAGGACGGTATTCAAGAGCGAGTCAACACTCAGACGACACCTAGTACGAGTGAAGCTCTATCCCATGCAGTTGCAGAAAGGTTTACAAGGGTGAAACATGCCGCCCCCTTAAAGTAAGGGTGGAAGAACACCGAAAAGCGGTAACTAAAGGGGAGACGGAAAATCGGGTATAACCAACCATGTCTGGATGGAGAGGAGGGACCATCGCCCCCTATGGGATGAAGTAAAAAATAATAAACAGAGAGACCCACTGGAAAGTGAGAAAACTTAAAGAAACAGCTCACATGCTCGGACATAACAACCTACTGAGCAAACCAAGCATAGATCTGAATGCAATTTGGACACCTCTGATAGAGAGAGAAAACCTTGAATAACAACATAGGTTTAAAATTAACAAAAACCAACTAAGAATTGTCCTAGTGACATATGGCCGAGTGGTCCTAGACGTTATATCAAAGTTTACAGTTACCCAAAGGTGCTGAGTTCAATCCTGAACGAAGGCAGTGAAAAGTAACATTCAAAACAGAGAATCAGCAACTATGTCCCAGAGCCTAGCTGGAGTCCGAACACGGTAACCCCGTAATAATAATAAATGGTTAGGTTCGCGTACTCCTAACGGTTCCCCAGTTCGATACAAAACACCTGATGAAGGCTGGAGGGCAAAACGGCCGAAACCAAGATGAGGAAGTCAGTCCGACGATCTCAATCAATGAAAACACCTCATCTCAAAAATACAGACAATGTCGAAGATCTTATTTTTGTATTGAAAATGTCACAAATCATTATTCGTTTCAAAGGTCTCCTTATCAGTTGCCTGGCAGTAGATATGGATAGAGTGAATCTAATATCGGCAAGTCGAATTATAAATCACAATACCACGGTGAACAGTTATTCTCGGGAAGGTGGTCATGTAGATCTTGTTTGAAACATTGTCTAAAGCTGTTTCAGTCAGATTGACACTGAAATCAGGTCCTGCAACAGGAGAGCATACGTGTGGTATATAGCCGGGTTATCTCTCTCTCTCTCTCTCTCTAACACACACTCTCTCCCTTTCTTTATATATATATATATATATATATATATATATATATTGTAGTGGTTAGGAGCCTTGACTGTCGTACAGGCGGTCGGGTTTCAATCCTGGCTTGAGGTAGTTGCCCGCCTAGCCGCACTGATGAGCTATGAAACAGCGAAACAGTACTGTATGTGGATGACTATAATTCTGCTCATCTTGAGTTGAGCATATTGAGAAGTGGTACACGAATTACCATTAGCATATAAGCGATGCTCTTTGTGTAAACAAATCGAGCAGAGGTAGTTCGGACGATGTCAAAACATCGTTAAACTCATGACTCACACAGCAGCCGCCGACTGTCGTACAGGCGGTCGGGTTTCAATCCTGGCTTGAGGTAGTTGCCTGTCTAGCCGCACTGATGAGCTGTGAAACAGCGAAACAGTACTGTATGTGGATGACTATATATATATATATATATATATATATATATATATATATATATATATATACACACACACACGGGTGTCTTCGATATCTAATGAATGCGTGTATACAGAGTGTTTGCATATGACTGTCTTACGTTGTGCTCGTCTATCTAGAGTTCGTTGTGTATGCATGTACATCTAAATACAGTTCATGACGAGACACGAAGGTACATAAATACCTCTACAACACAAACGACAAATAATACTTATTTGCGGTTTCAACATCAGACCAACCGGGAACATAATATCTGATCCATATTTGGTCTTGTTTGAAGGGAAGCTGCAATGGAAATTTTCCCCAAGAAACGAGAGAGCCTTGGATTTTGTTTTCGGCAATTTATATTCCATAGTGTTTTTTTTTTTTTCCTTTTGTAAAGTCGCAAGGCTGATTCTGACTATCGCCATTTCAGATGCCTTCTACTCGGAGCCATCACGATCTGAAGACCGCCTCTGCCCTTCTCTCGACTCCGACTAACCTAACTAATCCTAACCCTAACTGACGTCATTAGTATATGTTACTAAGATAACCATCTGATGTTTTACATGTCATTATTTCTATGTTGTCAACCATGTAATCACAGTTTTATGTGACATTCAAAAAATTAATGCAAATAAATATTTATTGTAAATATTTTGTTTATTCTAAAACATATTTTAGCTGACAAAACTTTTGGGCTTGAATAATCATGATAATCGTCAACCAGCACCCCTTCGGTATTGCCCGGTCAATATTTAAAATATGTCAACAATATTTAAAGTATGTCGACAATATTTTAAATAGGCCGACAACACGTTTATTTCTATGTACATTGATGCTTTTCTCTACTTTGTGTTTTACTCCTCAAATTCTGTGAATAGGATTTGCTCCTACCTGGGTTGTGGAGATAAGTGAATAGACTTTGAGCATATACTTGGGTTGGGGCAATTAATCGGAATCGGGTTAGGGAATAGGGAAAAAGCAGAACATTGCGGGCTATCGTAGTCAGAAATATTTGTTCCTATTTTCCGATGACAACAAATGATTCATTTCATGTTTTTTTTGTGTGCTTAAAACATAATTTTTATGTGATAATACTGATACTAAAATGATGAATAATGATTGATGTTTATCTACCAATAAAACTTAAATCCTTGTATCTCCGCCTCAACTATAGTTTTGCATTTGTGGAAATATACGCGCACATTACATGCAATTTTAAGG
Source organism: Euprymna scolopes (assembly GCF_053919585.1). NCBI lineage: Eukaryota > Metazoa > Mollusca > Cephalopoda > Sepiida > Sepiolidae > Euprymna > Euprymna scolopes. The sequence goes on along the minus strand of NC_136495.1, from coordinate 73,035,127 downwards.
TAATCCGAAAATAAAAAAAATAACAACTCTCTCTCTCTCTCTCTCTCTCTCTCTCTTTCTTTCTCTCTCGAAACTTTGCTGACTAGGTATACATACTCGGCGTGCCAAGGTAAAACATATTGGCGGGCGGAGGTTTAGTCACATACTATTTAAGATACACCAAATATCCTAAGTTATTACGATTTTCCTGAAAGTTGATCATTTTTTGAATTTTTGGAAGCATAAAACAGTCATCTTTATCTATGAAATTCAAACAGAGAAATAAAATCTGATAGTTTAAATGAAAATACCTCATCAGTTAAATGAAAACTTACTTCCGTTTTTAAATGCAGTTGATGTTGGTTATGCTTAACTATGAATTAAATCAAAAATAAATTACATGAATCAACCTTATATACTACTAGCGGGGGTACCCAGCGTTGCCCGAGTGTTTGTTTCCGGGACGGGGGGGGGTTAAAAAATGTTATGGTAGGTAAGTAGGAAGGATCAAACCCGGAGTCATGAGTAAAAGTAGGAAAATAAAGTGTGAAAAAACAAACAAAAAAAAAAACATCTGCAACGTTAACAGTTCGGCCACCAAGAAAAGTCCATTCCAGTTGTTTAGGAAAAAAAAAAGAAAGAAAAAACGACTACGGTAGGTCGGCGCGAACGTGAAAATATAATGTGAATTGTCCAGCACGCTAACCACTACGCCACAGAGCACTGCAGATTAGTTTAGTGATTTTAAATAACTTCACATGAAAGAACTACGAAGCCAAACCGGTGTTCTCTTCTCAACTGTTCCTTGTGAACAATCCCCAAACGGTGTTAAGTGGTGGCAGGGGAAGGAGGAATTTATTAGAGAGAAAATATTTTACCACTTCCATTGAGCTTAACCGATTTTGGCCGTGACTTCTCAGCAGAAAAAGTATAGAAATCTAAGATTATCGAGGAATTTGAGAAATAATAAGCCTATAACACACCTCAGGTATTGTTCTGCCGTTTGTGCATATTATATTTGCATGAAATATCTTGATTTTTAATCCTATTAAGGTCAAAATCCGACGGGAAAAAATGAGTTCATTTTATTTATATAGAAGATAGAAGAAGAAGAGAAGATATCTGAATAAAATAATTAAAACAATTCTATTACTAATGTCCATAAAAAATGTAGAGATAATTATTAAAACAGACCTTCTTTAATGTAATATGCAAATGAGATAAGGAATTGAATGTCTTATTCCTTTTGAATAAATACTATATTCTAGTAGGGCTGAGGGGAAATGCTGCAATGGCTGTATTTCTCCCCACAAGGTTGAAAGGGGTATGACACTATGGTGTCATGAACGCATGCAGCGAGGTGCATATTGCGGTGAGAGGGGAGTGTTTGACCGGACGGGATGGAGTGGAGGTGTGCAGAGAAATGCAAAACCTTAGCACGGAAAATAGGACCAACCGCCGATATGTCACTATGGGCTTGTTAAAGGCAAAGCAGATAGTATATTGTCTTAAAAATAGAGACAGATTTGGAGTTATCTATGAGATGTCAAAGGAGATGTTTGTATTAGAAGTGACATTAGACACAGTGCTGGGCGAAAGAAACTCAGAGGACTGCCAATAGATATCAGTGTGAGCAACCACCCTCTCCCAGGAAAGGGAGAGAGTGAGTGAGGTGTTGAGTGGACGAGATAAAGAGAGGAAGAGAGAAAGAATGTTTTTAACCACTCTCCGAGAGAGAGGTGGGGAAAAAGGGTTGGATTCAGAAAAAAGAATTCTAAAATGAGTAGAGTCGTAGCCAGCAAACTGAACGGCTGGGCTGGTCCGATTTGGGGGCCCTCGGAGCCTGATGTTATGATGTTAACTAGCCCGTGTTAATGGGAAATCTGTGACTTTACTTGTCTGGTCTTACATAGTTCACTGCTACAGTCAGTCACCTCAATTTAGACAGTAGCTCTTTTGAAGTAATGAAAGTAATAAATAGTTTGTTATTGTAATAAACTGGAGTTCTGTTTGTTTGTGGTAAGGACTCTTCTTTTTTCAGCAAGCCACAAGGACCAGCCGAGTGATTGATATATCCGGAGATTACACAGGATAGGACACGATTCGGTCGCGAGGTAAAGCGCTCTACCATGAAAACACAGCGGGTGAAGACGATCAACAGGCCAACTTGTGAGGGACAATGTATGATTGAAAGACCGCCTGTCATATCGGGTGCAGTCCGACGAGGTTAGAGATACCCGGTGTGGTTGGTGCAGTATCGGTCCCGTTATATATATATATATATATATATATATATATATATATATATATATATATATATATATATACACACTAGCCTGGTGGCCCAGTGTTTGGAGGTGTGTGTTGAGGGAAAAAAAGGTGGTTTTAGGCCAGCACGCTCGAACCCGTACCGCAAAGGAGAAAGAGAACGTGAAAAAGAACTGGACGTCTTTGCTGTTGCGCCCATAGCCAAACCGGAAGTGATATAGGTTTAATATAAGTCTAGTCAATCGAAAAGAGGGAATGACTTTCAAAAATATCGGCGAAAATAGCGACAACTCCCTGGAGAAAAGTGCCTGGTTGAGGATGAAAGAATTAATATTTTTAGTGAATTTTTCGATATTTGTCGTCCGAAGGGGTGCGCTTCAAGAGGATACCAATCTCGTGAAAATCCGTCGCCTCCGTCGAAAGTTTTAGGCAGACATACATAGATACATTTAAACAGACAGATGATATTTATATTATAGAATATATATATATATATATATATATATATATATATATATATATATATATATTATAATATAAATCTCACCTGTCTGTTTAAATGAAAAAAATTCAATATGGCGTAATGGAAAAATAAAAAGATATCTGCAGCTTCTCTTCCAGTTTTCGGATTTTTACCATGTCAAATCACATTTTAATTCGTTGTGACGGATTGATTGTTGCTATTTCTTCTGATGAGTTAAGGACATAATAGATTCACTGATTGATATAATAATTAAGTGATTGGTTTTGCGCTACGAAACAGATACTGTCAAGAATTGTATAAGTCAACTGAATTAAAGGAATAAATTATAAGATGGTCAACATCACGAGTAACTTTTTTGTCATTTATTCTCTCTCTCTCTCTCTCTATCTCTCTCTCTCTCTCTCTCTCTCTCTAAATATATATATATATATATATATATATATATATATATATATATATATATATATATATATGTTCTGTTAAGTTTGGAGAGTTATGGCTCATGGCGCCGGGACTCTTCAAAAGGAGGACTTTTTTCCTTGATCACCGTTTCGTACCATTTAGTGACGGTAGTTTACTCATGAGCGTGAGCAAAATACTGATTCCTCTTCTTTAGAGTTTGGTCATTTGTATTCAGCAAGTCTCGCCACTTCAAATGGCTCCTCTCCAGAAAACTTAGCACACTTCATGCGTCTTCTTTCTCTCCTGATTTCCCCGCACTGGCAGCAGAGAAAGCATACCTTTTGCTGTTTTTTTTTTGGGGGGGGGGTTGTTTTTGTTTTTTGTTTTCTTTTGTTTTTTTTGTTTTTTATTTTAGGTGAGTTTGTTTGTAGCACTACTACTACAACAGACTTAGACATAAAAAATCGGAATCGGAAGCGGTAATTGTATCGGGGAAAATATTAGAATACTCTCATCACTAGTATACATTTTTTTTTCTTTTTCTTTCTTTGTTGCCCTTCTACGTCTTCCCCCAAGTGAATCTTTCGACCGGTATTTATGGCTTAACCAGCCGATCATATTATTCTTTTCGGTACTCCTGCAGTATTTTACCCACCGATTTCACGATCTTAGCCGAGCGTTGATCGACATCCGTCGGAAAACGCCGGAACATGGCGAGCGGTACGATACTCTATCAGCCAATCAGGGCGCTTCAAACGAACGCGGAGCAGACGAATAATTTTCATTGAAATTACACACATAGCGTTTCATTTCAGTTATTTTATTGTTTCAAAGTAAAAATACACAGCCTTTCATTTAAGCTATTTAATTTAGCGATAAAAAAAAAAAACAAAAAAAAACGGGAGCTGTTGGAAACATATTTATGCGAATTTATGTGGAGACAAAAATGTGGACACAACCCTTCTTTTGTCTCCATAATAAATCAAATCGCGGAAGGCTACCCGGTTTGGGAAGGAGCTTCTTCTTTCCACATCCTCTGAAAACCCTTTGCTCCCTACTTTGCCTCTCTACAGTCAGTAGAAAATCTTCCAGTCGGAACTAAAGATAAACAGTAATTGTTGTCCCCCCCCCCACAAACATTACTGAAAAACAAACAAACAAAGAAAAACATTGTTGTTACTGTTTAATAACGTTTTGTTAAAAACAAACAAACAAAACAAAAAACATTGAAGTGTTTATTACTGTTGCTTACCCCCCCCCCCCCAAAAAAAGCTATCGGAAAACAAAATGAACCAAAAAAAAAAAAATATTCAACAAAATAAATTTATTTTACTTTAAAAAAACTTACGGTAAGTGTTTGTGATTTATTTTATCCAAATTTTTTGTATTAATTTTATGTTGTGTGTGTGTGTAATATCTTTTCCTTGTAATGTTGTTGCTATTCACATACTTTTAGCGTTCTTGCACCGTAGTAGCTCCGAATTCTCGGCTTTCGTCGGCGTTAACGCCGAAAGCGTCCGTCAACGCTCGGCTAAGATCGTGAAATCGGTGGGTAAAATACTGCAGGAGTACCTTCTTTTCCTTTCTCTGTTCCCTTGTCATTAATAAGGGTGTTGGAGATTAATATTGTGCATGAGCCGACGTTATCTGTCTGATACTGTACGGAGATATAACTCATTATTGTATATAACTCATTAAGTTATCTTATTGATATTAATAATATTAATAATAATAACTCAAGGGCATGCAGTAGTTATAGTGAACCCTCTCAATGACATATCAGTGGAAATTGCTATGATATTTTTCTTCAATAGCGATGTTTTTAGTGGTGCTTATTACAGTATGATTCTGGGTGTGGGGCTCGTATATATATATATATATATATATATATATATATATATATATATATATATATATATATATATTTGTCTTTGTTTCCTTGTCAGAAAAATGATGGTGGGGGTAAACATGTCATATGAGCTGAAGTTATCCGCCTGATACTACAAGAAGCCGGACTTTGGAATATCTCTCAAGGTAGTTGTATTATCAACGGATGCATAATAGCAGGAATGCTGAGAATAAATCTCCATCATGCAGAAGTCACAGTGGAGTCTCTCGGTGTTCTATTAATGGGAATTGCAACGCCATTTTTCTTCAGTGGCAAAAACTATCCTTTCTTGGTTCTATTTTCTACGCTTTTATCGGCATCTACATTAAACAACCGTAATATAAAACTTTGGAAACTTAATAGAAGAATAATCCCAAAATCTCCCACTCCTTTCTTTTCTTTCTTTCTTCTTTCTTTTACTCGCGTTCACCCCTTACAAGGCACATCGCCACTTGGAGGTAAGGAGCTACTATTTGAGACCACGCCTAGGAAAGATTAACAAGATATTTGTTTATGTTACATGCATATCAGTACAGCCAGGGCATCAGGCATCAGGAAAGGGAATTCCAAAGTCTAGAAACTATTACAATAGAAATCTTTCTGGCATTTAGGGACAGCAACAGTGAAGGGGTGAGATCTTATTGCTAAGCGGGTTTGTCGGGGATATGTACGTCGAGGGGGTACAAATGAAACGAGTTCATCAGAACGCATTCCACTAAAATATTTGTAAAACAGGCAGTGATGCAACATTGCGGCGATGGGACAGGGGCTGGAGCTTAGTTGATAAAGTGGGACTGATTAGATTGACAACTCTTTTTGGACGTTATCTAAGAGGGAGAAACTAGTGGTAGATGCACCAGCCCAGATGTGGCAGCAATACTCCATGCATGGGCGAATGGTGGCCTTGTAGAGGTACAGGATACTCTCAGGTGTTAGTAGTCTTCTAGCACGATAGAGAGAACCCACCTTTTTTGCAGCAGCCTTTGCAATATCCTCTATGTATTTGTTCCAGTTCATATTGCCCGCAAATGTTAGGCCGATGAGTTTGAAGGTAGAATTATCAGGTAGGATGCTATTTGTCATGGATATAAGCGGTTGAAGAGGCGTCTTGTAATTGTTAAAGGAGAGCTGCTTAGTTTTACTAGCATTAAATGTTACCATTCATTTACGGCCCCATTTCACTACAATCTGAATGTCATTTTCTAATGATTCTGTCATTGTCTTAGATTTATGTACATCTGTTCTTCCCTCGTGCATATTATAGAGTATTGCATTATCAGCAAATATACCCATCTGGGATACAATGTTATCAGGAAGGTCGTTTATGAATATCAGGTCGACCGCTGAGGCACTCCTAACTTAGACCCTTACTAGCAGGTCTCCTTTTGCAACAACAGGGTTTTTGTTACATTGGAATTGTAATCCATTAACAAAAGATTAAACTTGATGTTCTTAATTCGGCATGCACAATTTTTTTCCGATTCTGATACCGATTTCGTTCCAACACTAATATATATGTATGTATGCGCGCGTGCGCGCGCGCGCGTGTGTGTGTGTGTGTGTGTGCGTGCGTGCTACCCTATCGCCAGCCTGCCGACCCTAATCGTGTCTGTGTCATGGCTTTGTCCGTACTCATCTTATCTTCTTATGGCCGTATCGTGATCGTTTCTCACAATGGCGACTGTCGGAGAGAGGGCACGGGCTCATAAGTATGAAAATAATATCAAACAAAGAGAACAAAAGAAAACACAGACTCCGATGCTTTACACATGTGTCGGTTAGACTCTTTGTGTATGTGACAACATCTCCTTTTTAAACGGTAGTCCACACACACGTTCTGTCGAGGCTGTGTCAGTCAGTTGTCTTCAGTTCATCACCCCCATCTACTCCGGCCCACGATCTGTTTTCATCTGCGCCCTAAATTCAACTGACGTCAAAATCCAACTGACCTCTCACCTGTCAACTGTTCTGTCGTAAACTGGACTTTTCGTTCGTAAATCGTTCCTATTGTAGTTACATTTCATTGACTGTCGCAAACCCTTAGATACTCCACAACGTGATAAAAGCCATTGTCAATCCTAGAGTATCTGCAAACTAAAACTAAGTATATCTCAAGCCCATTGTTCTATCCTTCTGTTCTTTTATCTCTCGTGAACAGGTGTCTATCTTTTATCTATTGATAAATCCTTCTGTTGTTCGTTAAATCTATTTCCTTTTATTATGTTATATATCTTCTTTTTTTATTTCTTAGCACCTGGGATGGGGCGCCTATATCATCACTCCGATACCAAATCCGATACCTCAAAAGCCGGATTTTTTCGATTCCCGATTGCGATTAATCGTCCCAACACTAATATATATATATATATATATATATATATATATATATATATATATATATATATATATTTTGTGTACAGAAAGTTGTTAGTTGAGACAGGTCATTGGTACCGTCGGTTTCAAGCCCGATAATAAGGCCCGTTTAAGGTATCCTTATCGAGCTCTCTTCAGCCAATATTCGTCTCGAGAGAGAGCTCGATAAGGATACCTTAAACGGGCCTTATTATCGGGCTTGAAACCGACGGTACCAATGACCTGTCTCAACTAACAACTTTCTGTACACAAAATATAAGTACGCTCTTAAAATTTGGATTTTCCTTTTAATTGAGCACTCTGCTGGAATTCTTTTTCCAAAAAAACTAATCATATATATATATATATATATATATATATATATATATATGATTGCTTCATTTAATCACAAAAATTAATATATGAAGATATCATTTTATGCGTAAATTTTTCAGTATTTACTTCAACAGTGCTCAATACATAGGTAGAACTTAAGCCTGAAGAATTCTCACGAGCATGAAACGCGGAATATTCTGTGTAGCTTAATTGCCATATATATTTTCATAACTTACTATATATATAATATATATACATACAGACATACATACACACATACATACATATTTACATATATGTATGTATATATGTAAATATATATGTATGTATATATGTAAATATGTATGTATGTATATATATATATACACATACATACATATTTACATATATACATACATATATAAGAGACAATAAGTGGAAAATGAAGTCACAAAATCTATATATTGGTATATATAGAATGATTCATTTATTTAATAAGGGTAGGCATACATTTAGTTGGAGGATAAAGAGGGCTCTTTATACCGAAGTATTTCGAAGACTAATGCTTTTCATCAGAAGAGTAGAGAAGATGCTAGGTAACATAATGAGGATGTAACATCTAGCAAAGTATTAATCAGAGACTAAAACCTAACCCCCACTTCAATTCAGCTATTCGTCTCTACCACTCACCAGACTTTGACCTTTCATCTTTGCTGAAAGCATCTGAACTCATTTCGAGCCAAATGATTCAACCTAGTTCTCCGATTCTTCACCCCGCTTGCAACTGCTACGTCAAACACATCGTATAAAAAATATGATATAGGAACATTGCGTCAAGGAAAACCTACGGCACTATATAATAAGGACAACATACGACAAACGCGAAAATACTAAGACCTATCTTGGAACTAACAACAGAGGTAATGTTTTCATCCTCTATATCTCCTTCAAAGTCAAATTATCGATTTATATCTGCAAATCCCCTTCACTACAATCAATAACATACTTCATCGAATCTCTATACAGGAAAAACACAATCTTGTCAAATACAAACGTAATCTGCTCTTTATATCTTGTTTGTTCATAAATAACTTTCGTCACTGGCCCCTGCATCCAAGGAATTCCGGACTATAATATTGACATCTGCATGCATTTTCCTGGCCTAGAGATGTGTGTGTGTGTGTGTGTGTGTGTGTGTGTGTGTGAGAGAGAGAGAGAGAGAGAGAGAGAGGGGGGAAACGAGGGGGACGAAAGAACGAGAGAGAGTCTAAATCACCGATAAACTCATTCTTCTCATACTTTTTTGTTTTGGTTGTTTTGTTTTACGGTATATCAACCCTTTTTGCCGAATCCAGTTAATTTGTATATAGTATTCATGTTGCATCGAGTTATTTTGTAGAAGGTTTTTATTTTTGTGTTTCGACCCGACACTTTGGACTCACACGAAAAAGAAACACGAAAAATACAAGTTGGAGAACAATAAAAGAGTATTAAACACAAGCATAAAATACAAACGTAAAATAAGTAAGTTGCAAAACAATTGCGTTTGCGGCTTTTTAAGAAGTCCAAAAAATGTTATTTTAACGTCTTCAGATTGACGGCTAAGAAGTAGAGCTATGGAATAATGCGTCTTTTCTCCACTGATGTTCGTACGAAAGAGGGCGTTTAAAAAGAGTCTTTAGTCCTGCTTAATAAATAGGTTGCCGTGACTGGTCGATGAGCGGCACCTTTGGCCAATGAGACAGGGCCTTATTTAAATTGTAAGGAAAGGAAATAAGACGAAAAGGGAGGCAACTTTAGATTTTTTTTATATTATTTTTCACGGTCTTTGTATCTTCAATCGCTAGTTTGTAGTGTTTGGTTTGGTTTGGTTTGGTTGTTTTATAGTGGATTTTATCGTTTTTGTTCCCTGCCCTGCAGAACATGAATGAGCTTTGCAATGGAAGAGAGAAAAGGGTTATAGTATTAATGTTTGGTACACCAGTTGGGAAACCAGTCAGTAAGTTGGGGAGATAGAGAAATAATAGGGAAATTGGAAGAAGGAAAAGGGGGAAAAGGTGGGTTGTTGTTTTTTTTTACATAATTAACTCAATTTTGAACATAATTAACTCAATTTTGAACATAATTAACTCAATTTTGAACTTAATTAACTCAATTTTGAACATAATTAACTCAATTTTGAACATAATTAACTCAATTTTGAACATAATTAACTCAATTTTGAACATAATTAACTCAATTAAAAAAAAATTCTAGGACGTGATTTTATGTTCTTCGAAATGTTCACTCTTTATTAATATCCAAGTCCAAGTACTCCATTACGCATTCAGGTAATTTAGCAGAGAAGCCAACAATTATACGAAAAAAATATACAAGAAATAAATGTTATCGTAGCCAATAAAAGTTAATTTTATATATACCTAGCTCATTTGTTTTGGTTTTCAAATAGTTTTTATTGCTCTTTATTTAATCTAAAAAAAATCAGTTTTTCCGAACGGATTTGAAAAAAAACTGGCAGCATCTTTTTCTTTGGAAGAAGCAAGCATCGTTTTGACATTTTTTGGTATTTTTTACGAGAATACCCAGCGTACTAAAAACACCCCAACCTCCCCATGTTAAGAACGGCTTCCGAGGTTGGGGTGTTTATTCTTAAAGCCGTTCTTAACATGGGAGGTTGGGGCTGTTTATTCTGAAAGCCGTTCTTAACATGGGGAGATTAGGGTAGTTTATTCGGAAAGCCGTTTTTTACATAGGGACATTGGGGGTGTTTATTTCTAAATCCGTTCTTTACATGAGGTGGTTGAGGTGTTTATATTACACTGGGTATTGTCGTAAAAAAATACCAAAACAATTCAATCCACCTGTAAAGTCAAAACGAGGCTTGCTTCTTCCAAAGAAGAAGATGCCGCCATTTTTTTTTATGCAGCTAGATGGTTGGAGAGGTTCGAAACTAGATTGGCAGATCTAATGGCTAGATGCGATCTGGTCGACAGATTCCGCGTCGAGCAAGCACCCGAAGTGGGAGCTGTGGACGTGGACCAATACTTAAACACCTACCTGGACAGGATGTTAGTTAAGAGGCGACATAGAGATTCCTAGATTATCTTCTGTTCTACTGGCTAGGGCAATCGGACCATAAACTAGTTATGGCCCGTCTGAATCTTGGGAATAGACCCAAACTAGGAGGGTACTTGAAGCTGAATACCTCCCTACTGGAGATACAAGACTTTCGGGTAAAACTGGCTAGGCTTATTCAAGAGGCTTTAGTGGGGGCGGTTATAGGAAGTAGATGGTAGGTTAGCCTAAAAACTAAGATTAAGAACTTTTCCGTCATATACTCTTAACGTCTCGCAGCAGATAAGGCCAAGACAAGTGACGAGGATGACCATAGACACACATTTTCCAATTTTTGAGTGGTCTTGTGCCTAATTTTTTGTTTTTCTTATGTATTTTTGTACATCCCGGAAAATAAAAGTATATAACTCAAAGTGTAGTATCTGTTCTGGTGCTACACTTAAGTTAATTTGTCCTTGGTCAATGGAGGGGAGGGCTGCTATACTAAGACACGTATTATTTTTGGCTACTACCAAAGTGCCCCTATTGCCCTTCTTTTGGGGAACTGGTTCCCCCCACACACACATTAAAAACGACCTTGTGTCACATTTTGCTTTCGTGGGGCAGCAAGTAAATAGCAATAGAAAAAAGGGGTTTTAATATGAATATCAATACACAAAAACCTCGAATTTATTAGAGTGTAGATATTATCAAAAGTCATGAAATTACTTAAATATGCTTTTAATTAATAAAATTAACGTAACATACTTTGCTATATTTTGTCGTATTAAAATTATTCTTCCTAAATGCACATATCCAAATAGATAATTGTTGTTTCTTTTAAGGAAAAGAAGATACGTGCACTTTTGGCGCGTTTTTATAATTTCCACTGCATTTTGGGGTAATTTTCATAAATTAACTAGAAATGCGATATCCCACTGCGAGACTACCGGTTGTATCGACTGTTGCCACCTAAATGCGACGTCATAGATCGGTTAACCGGCCTTGTTTCTCAGTGGTAATTGTTGGGTCGCTGTTTGTTGTCGAGTGGTATAGCACGTGATAGCACAATCCCTATAAAAAAAAAGCAATAAAAGCAAACAAACAAACAAACAGATCCTGAAAAATGGTTTGTTTTTTCTGTTTTGTTTTTTTGACGAAAGAGAAACGAATCGCTTGTCTATATCCGGTTTTAACCCAACCATGCTCGTATTCATTAATACCCATGGGCGGAGTATGGTTACCGCAGACGATATTGCTAAATATGAATAATTTATGTTTTCAGATAAAAATAAATAAATAGAAGGGTAGATGAGAAAATAAATGAAATTAAACGTGATAATATTTGAAATTAAAAAAAAAAGATTATTTTACAAAAAAAAAAAAAAAAAATCACCAACTAATTGCAAATATTTATCTTGCAGGAATTTAACGCACAAATATAAACGCCATTGACAATAATACGTTCCTTTCATTAGTTTATTGTCTATATAGTATAATGCTTGGCCTTTACTTAGTTAATCTGTACGTTACGCTTTGAAAAAGGCTAAATACCATTTTTAAAGTCCAAACTGCTTCGAAAAAAAGGCTCAATCTGCGAAATTTGGCCATAAAAAGGCCGTTCTGGCAACTCTAAACAAGCATACGACAGTAATCCTCCTTCGTCATAGCTTCGTTTTCAAATATCTTTATGATAATATGATCATTACTGTAAGGGTGTGAAAAAGGAATTCGTAGTTATTTCAACATGCAGCGATTCTCCACTTTAAAAAAAGGCCAGAGAAGGTTACGTCAAAAAGGGAAAATTCGAAAGAAATAGGACAAAACAAAAGAATATTATCTGCTAAGAAATGCTGAATTAAAGGAGCAAAATTAATTTTTTTTTTCTTAATTTTGACTAATGTATTTTAACTATATGCGCATATATTGTCTTTAACTCTTTGCTTCCATGCGAGTCGTTTCTTCTATTACTTTATTTTTTATTTATTTATTCATTTTGTTTATTTATTTCTCTTTTTGCTTTTACCAACTGTGTATACCTTCTCTTTAAATGTATTTATTTAATGCATTTTAATTACATATGCGTAAAAATGGTCTCTAACACTTAGTCCCACGCGAGCCATTTTTATGGTCAGAAGAACTCTACTCGATAACGAATAGCCTATGCAAGAATATAGAAGAGCTAGGACCACCTTTCTTTCTACTATAGAAGACAGAAGAACTTTATTTAAGTAGTATACTTAATATATGCAATCACCGTACGCTTGCTTGTATTTAAGTGTCCTCCATGATACCCATACCATACCAAACCACTGCACGTAGCTCATAATTTGACTGGCACTATATTTGTAACTGCAATATACATAATACCAGCTGTGATACTAGGGCTAATTTTCTGAATAGATGCAACACTCTGCGCCTGACCTTAATGACTACAATTCCAAATCCCAACGAACTAGCTGTCCCTATAACTGGGAGGGAAAAACCTAATAGCTAGCTACGAAATCTTATACATTTTACCTCCAAGACGATTGCGTTTGTCTTACCTGCATGCATAAAAAAAAAAAAATTTCCTCCCTTCTTCAAGCTAAACCTTACCTGTAACTCAAAAATCCTAATGGAAATCCATCTGTAAATAAATAACCCCTCTTCTCTTGAACGCTAACAATCTACTCCTTCCAACCTATCCGCCACTAAACTCCCACATTGCTCCGCATCTGTAGTGGAATCGCTAACTTCCAGCCCCTAATCCCTCACATGCAAACTGTTTTAATAGCCATCACTAAACATCTATACATTTCTACCTCCAAGGCATGCATTACAGCTCATTCCTATCCAGTAAGGGACTTAACAGCCTATGCACACAAAGGCAGGTACTTAACAGCCAAAGTACCCAGAAACAAAGCGATATGCACTACACAACTGTCTCCTCGAGTTTTGCAACGATTAATTACGTTATTGAAACGACACTCCTTGTTATGCAAAACGCCCCATGACTCTTACTAAAAAATACCTACAACTTCAACTCTATTCGCACCTACTGAAAACCTGCCCATATATCTATTCACCTAATTACGCATGACTCAAAACTTGCTGTCTTATCCATGCTATATTGCACTTACATCTTAACCCTCCTATCATCTAAAATAGCTCGGGCACAACTCGTAGCTCAATTCTTAATACCTACTCATACTGTAACACTATACTAGACCTAAGCTAACATTAATAAAATAAAAAAAAAGGGTAAGACTAAAATCACATTATCTCCTCCCTAACAAGCCCTCTTACAAACATAGACGCTTACACTGCATGAACTTCACCCACCCCCTTTATCCATTAACAAGTAAATAGCATGTCCCTAAATCACTTTGAGGAGTGTAACTAATCAGTAGAGATATAATCCCCCACAAACTAACCCAGTAACACTAACAACGCGGGGTCGCAGAAATACCTGGATTAGAACCTAGGCGCGGAGAAAACCCTCTCAGGGCTGACGGACCCAGTAGGTCTTCCCAGATCATCCGTCTAGGAGAAGGAAAACTCTGAAACTAAACCAAAGGGGAGAGAGGCCTCTTCAGTCTTGGATGACAACCTTCCTAGAGCTGGTGACTCAAACAAATTCACCGGTTTGCAAACCTAAATTGCTTAAGGAGTAGATAGACTCTGTCTATCGCCCGGCTTCCATACTCCTTCTTTGCCTATTAGTCAAGCGCAGAGACACTATCTCAGTGATTCGACAGAAACACCCAGCGGTAGATCTTGTTTCCTGGCTAGGGCAATGAACGCCGTTCTTCCCCATTCCCAGCATGCCCCACCCCTAAAACTGAACATTTGGGAGTGCTTGAGTATAAGATATGCCTGAGCGATTAGATTTGGTTGACCTTCTTCTAAAGGGTTGAGGGTACCGGATTGACAGTTCCTGGCTGCTGTTCCCGACTGGTAGTACAGGAGCCCTAACTCTTTGGTAGCGCTTAGAGCGGCTGCTCCATCAACAGTTGAATAATATCGGGTTGTTTGCAGTGCCATGACGCGCATGGAAAGGGACCCTGCACTCATCCCCGGTGGGCTTTCCTGAGGCCACAATCCTAATTGGAGAAAGGTCAGCTGATGGTCTACTTGTGATGCATGTCTGAAGCTCCGCATAACCTCTTGTTCAGCTCCCCCTTACCGAAACTCTTAAAAAAAAAATATGACGACAGTACAATCTAAAAATAAGCTTAAACCAGGATTAGGGACAAACAAATTCAACTTGCCTCCTCCCTTGAGGCTCTCATTCACAAATATCCGTGGGCTTAGAACTAACTCAGCTGATGTTGAAGCATTTCTCTTAACAAATACCCCGGATATCTTAGCACTAAGTGAGACTAACCTACACTCCTCCATTCCCTCTAACCACTTTAACATGCCTGGATATCTCCCACTCTGCCGTAAGGACTCTGACAGACATATGCACGGACTTGGAGTTTACATTCGTAATACCCTTCCCTTGACTAGAGAAACAAACCTAGAATCAGATGATCAAGCCTTTATGTGCTTTAGACTAAACATGCAACACAATATTAGCTACTATTATTTTCTGTACCGCTCTCCCTCGACTCAGGACTGCTCCATAATAAACAAAGTATCTGACAGCATAGACATGGCACTGTCCCTCAACACTAGCGCACAAATACATGTATTTGGTGACTTTAATGTCCACCACAAAAACTGGCTTGGATTCTCTACTCACACAGATGCAGCGGGCAGCACAACCCATAGCTTCGCTATATCTCACTCCCTATCACAAATTGTTACGTTTCCAACCCGTTTCCCTGACCAGGAAGAACAACACGCATCACTTCTAGATCTGTTTTTGACTACAGTTCCCGATGACTGCATAACGAAGGCCCACAGCCCACTTGGGAACGCTGATCATGCAGTGATAATGGTTGAAATCGCCCTAAACTCTAGACCCAAAACTGAAGAGCCAGTGCTCAAAACAACGAGATATTATAATAAGGCTGACTGGGAAGCCATCAGGGAACTAATTAGAGATGCTCCATGGAAAAATATTTTCTCTCTCCCTGCTGAACAATGTGCAAACGAGACCACTGACTGGTTCAAAACTGCAATCGAAGCGCATGTTCCCATGCGGAAATTTTATAGTAAGCCCCACTCTCCCCAATGGTTTACGTCGACTTGTGCAACTGCCATTGCTCAAAAGCAGCATGCATACCATAGGTTTAACCGACATCAGTCCAGTTCAAACAGACTGAAGTATATAGAAGCTAGAAATAACGTTAAGAAAGAAATAGCGACAGCTAAGAGAGAATTTACGGAAACCACTAAAAAGCGCATCGAAGCACAAAAACTAGGAACTCGAGACTTCTGGAAAATCTACAACAGTGTAGTAAATAATGGGCAATCAACAATTCCCCCACTAACCAACAATCACGAAGTTGTCTCCTCAGCAACTGACAAGGCTAACATGCTTGCCAGTCGGTTTGCCTCAAACTCCACACTGGACTCTTCCAACCACCCCCTACCTGACTTTCCTATGCGGACAGACGCCACACTAGACGATCTGAAAACCACCCCTGCTCAGGTGCATGCTATCATAAAAAACCTTGACACCTCAAAAGCATGTGGACCCGATCTTATCCCAGCTGTGCTATTAAAAAAGTGCTCAGCCGAAGTAGCTCCAGTTCTCTCCAAACTCTACAACAAATGTCTTAATGAAGCTTGCTTTCCGGGCTGTTGGAAAACTGCTTCTGTTGTACCAGTATTCAAGAATTCTGGCGAAAGGACAGACCCATCAAATTATCGCCCCATTAGCCTCCTCCCACTTTTTGCCAAAATATTTGAGACCATAATTAACCATGCTCTAGTCCATCATCTTACAGATGCTAAACTACTGACTGACAAACAATATGGATTTAGACAAGCCCGTTCCACAGCAGACATCCTCACTGTGATCTCTGAACGTATATACCATTCACTGGACAAAGCGGGGGAAGGCAGAGCGGTAGCTCTAGATATATCTAAGGCTTTTGACAGGGTATGGCATGAGGGTCTCCTCAGTAAAATCAGATCATACGGTATCACAGGTAGAATAATTAACATAATTAAATCCTTCTTAGATAAGAGAAAAATCCAGGTAGTCCTCGACGGTCGCACATCTAAACAATATGATATAAATGCGGGAGTGCCCCAGGGTTCTATCCTTGGACCTCTATTGTTCCTGATATTCATAAATGACCTCCCCGACAACATTGCCTCTGAGATGGGTATATATGCTGATGACACTACACTCTATGGCAGACACGACAGGAAGACGAATGAACACATTTCTAAAGAAATGGCAGAAACACTAGAGGAGGACCTCCAATCTGTAGTGGAATGGGGACAAAAGTGGTTGGTCGCGTTCAATGCTGCCAAGACTAAACTAGTTTCATTCAATAATTACAAGAAACCCTACCACCCATAGCAATGGCCAACGACTCTTTATCTGAGAGTCCATCTTTCAAACTCCTTGGCCTAACGTTCACAGGAAACATGAGTTGGAACAATTACATTGAAGGCATTGCCAGGGCCGCTGCAAGAAAGGTAGGCTCTCTCTACCGTGCTAGAAAACTATTAACACCCGAAAGTGTCCTGTACCTCTATAAGGCCACCATTCGCCCATGTATGGAGTATTGCTGCCACATCTGGGCTGGTGCATCTGCTACTAGTCTCTCGCTCCTTGACAAGGTTCAAAAGAGAGTCGCAAACCTGATAGGCCCTGAACTGGCATCTAAGCTTCAGCCTCTGTCCCATCGACGAAATGTTGCATCCCTCTGCCTTTTCTACAAGTATTTTAGTGGTGAATGCTCTGACGAACTGCAATCACTTGTGCCCCCACGACGCGAGCACCCTCGACAAACCCGACAGGCTACTAGATCCCACCCCCACACTGTAGAGATCCCTAGATGTAAAAGATCTTTTTACTCCAATAGTTTCTTCCCCAGAACCGCAAGACTCTGGAATTCCATTCCAGGTCCCTGCTTCCCCAACAGTACTGACGTGCAGAAGTTCAAGTGTAACGTGAACCGACACCTTGCTGCCCAAATCCCTACATAGTACCCCAGTAGTTGTTGCCCCTGATAGTAGCCCCCTACACCAAAGTGGCAATTTGCCTTGTTTGGTGTGAAAATGTAAAAAAAAAAAAAAAAAAAAAAAAAATTGTCTCTTACAATGTGATTTTACTGTTTGTATTGAACTATGTAGCACAATATTAATTTCTGAGTATTTATTTATTTCGTACTTACTGGTTTAGTTGTATATTTAAAATACAGTGGGCACTATTAACTCAGAATATAATTGCGAATTACTTGGAACGTCTATCAGGTCATAGCTGATGGAAGGAGAGTATGTTACCCCCGTGGATTAAATAGAAAGGTTCCGTTCGAATTCGACAGAAAGATTTCGAGTTCAACAACATACACTTAAAGAAGGTCTGAAGTCAAATCTATCGAAACATTGTGCAAATAACACCAGACGAGAATAGTGTGTTACTACGTGCTACCCTCCAAAAACTGACCGGACAGAATACTAAATATAATTAGGTCCTTAGACAATACGAACATCCAGGTTATTGGTGGACGTACATCCAAACAGCATAATATTAATGCGGGAGTGTCTTAGGGGTCGATCCTTGGGCCACTATTATTCCTAATATTCATTAACGACCTCTCTGATAATATTGTGTCTGAGATGGGTATACTTGTAATGATACAACGCTTTATAACATGCACGAGGGAAGAACGTGCGTACACAAATCTAAAACAATGACAGAATCGTTAGAAAATGACCTCCAGACTGTAGTTAAATGAAGACGTAAATGGATGGTGACATTTAATGCTAGTAAGACTAAGCTGCTCTCCTTTATCGATTGCAAGAAGTTTCCCCAACCACCGATATCCATGACAAATAACACCCTACCCGAGAATTCTCCGTTCAAACTCCTTGTCCTAACACACACAGAAAATATGAATTGGAACAAATACATTGAGGAAGATTGCCGCAAAGAAGATGGGTTCCCTCTATCGTGCTAGAAAATTACTAACACCTAAGAGTATGCTGTACTTCTACAAAGTAACCATTCGCCCAGGCATGGAGTATTGTTGCCATATGGATAAAACACTTCAAGATGCTCGTATAATTTTATTTATATAAATTATCTTTTATGCAGTGTTTCTCTCTTTGCCCGGCAGAGTGAGTGAGAGAGAGAGAGAGAGAGAGAGAGAGAGAGAGAGTGTGTGTGTGTGTGTGTGTGTGTGTGTGTGTGTGTGAGAGAGAGAGAGAGAGAGAGAGAGAGTGAGAGAGAGAGAGAGAGAGAGGAAGCGAGGCGAGGGGGGGGCGAAAGAACAGTCTCTCCATTTTGGATAGTGTTACGGATTTGGCTCGTAGAGTCTAGGGATAAATCCGCAAATCATATATTAATAAAAAATGAATAAAAGAGTAACAAAAAAGGGTTAAAATGAAAGAAAAGTTTTATTTAAAAAAATCATTTAAACAACCGAAAACATGACTAGTTCACAGGGTAAAAAGGAGACAACTATTTTTTAAATTAATTCCCTCAGATTTAATATTTAGTATTCTGGTTTGTTTTTAGATATAAAATGCTTTAGCAAATTATAATTCAAAGAAATCAATTCATATTTACCAGATATAGGTTTGCGAAGGCTGGTCTTTCTGTTTTTATATGTGGCCAGCTTTTCTCGTGAGTTTAACGACTCTTCTAGTCGGAGACTTGTATGGTTACCTCTGTATTCGTATCCCAAATATCAAGTACTGATTTAAGCTAGTGACCAGCGTTCTATTTATACTTTTGCTAAAAGATCTTTCTGGAACTTTAAAATTGGAATAAATGTTCGTTCTACGTTTTTGAAAATCTCCATAGACGCCAAAAAAACCGTTTTACATTCAAATTGAAGTAAAACCGTTTTTATATAATTTTATATTTTTTTTTATTGTTATCTTTTATTTTAAGTAGTTTTATTATATTTTATATTTCATATTATTATACAATATTTTAAGTATTTTTATTTTATTATAGTTATTATATTAATAATTATTTTTATATATATTTTATATTAATATATAATATTTTAAGTATTTTTTCTGTTATAATTATTATATTAATAATTATATTTTATTATATTTAATTTATAATTAATATTATCATTTGTGTTTCGAAAATAATATTTATTCAGATCATAAGAGGAAATATGTCCTCTTATGACACCCCCCCACTTCAAAGTAAAAGTTTTGATATCTAGATATCAAAACTTTTTAATCCTATAAGTCTGGTTGTAGTATGGCAGGTGAAATTGAATGTAAAAAACAAACATAAAGAAAAATGTCAATATAAAGAAAAAATGTTTTTGTCAATGTTTTTTTTTTGTAAGTGAGAAATATGAATAATAATACATTCAATAAATATATATTTGTATAGTTTGTCTATTTGTATATTTTTCTTTTAGATATGTAATAATTGAGTGTGTGAGTTTTTATTTATTTATTTATTTATTTATTTATTTTGGTTTGTTTGTGTGAAAAACAAAGTTATGCCCTAGATAGAGCATCAGCAATAATGCTGTCTCTACCTTTTATATGTTCGATGATAATGTTGTATTCTTGTAAAAGTAGAGTTCATCTCGTTAGCCTTTGGTTTTTATTAACCATTTTGTGTAGGGAAGTAAGCGGATTGTGATCAGTGCGAAGTAAAACAGATTGTACAGTCACATTGATATAAAAGTCAAAGTGTTGTATAGCTGATAGTAAGGCCAAGCATTGCTTTTCAATGGTGGAATAGTATCTTTGGTAATTATTGAATTTTCTTGAAAAATAACCGATAGCTTTCTCAAAGCCTTTCTCATCTTCTTGGATGAGAATTCCACCTATGCCCACATCACTGGCATCAACTTGTAACTTAAACTGTTTTATGAAATCCGAGGTTGCCTGGGCTGGACTTTCAATAATAGTTGATTTGATATTATTGAAAGCTTTATGGCAGGCATCAGTCCATTTATATTTTTCAGTCTTTTTTTTTTTTTTTTTTTTTGGTGAGAGGGCTTACTACTGTAGAAAAGTTTTTACAAAATCTCCTATAAAATCCAGCCATACCAAGAAATCTCATTAGTTGTTTTTTATTTGCCGAGATGGGTTTTACTTGTCCCTGACCAACCGTATGACCCAAATATTCAACTGCTGCTTTGCAGAAATCACTTTTGTTGAGATTGACACACAGATTGTTATTTTGTAGTTTTATAAAAAAAAAATTGGTTTATAATTTTTAAATGTTCCTTCCGTGTGTTGCTGTACACGATCACATCGTCGATGTAAACCTCACATCCATGAATATCCTGTAATATGGAATGCATTATTCTTTGAAATGTTGCTGGTGCGTTTTTCATTCCGAACGGCATAACTTTGTACTGGTATAAACCATCTGGGTTGACGAATGCGCAAATTTCTTTAGCTTCATTGGTTAAATGTACTTGTCAATAACCTTTCATCAGGCCAGATTTGCTTACATATTTGGATTTTCCGATTTTATCGATACAATCATCGATTCTAGGAATTGGGTAAGAGTCCGTCTTGGTTATTTCATTGACTTTTCGAAAATCTGTAACAAATCTGTAAGTTCCGTTTTTGTTTTTTTTTTTCATTTTTCTTAAACTTTTTCTTCTAGGGGATGGGACATCCAACCAGATGTCTGACATTTACCCCTTAAAGTAAAAACTGCCCCTGTTTTTAGTAGCGTGCAAGCGACTCTATAAGTCACTCCGTCGGTCCGTCGGTCTGTCGGTTGGTCTGTCCGTAACACTTTTGTGCTTGGCCTTTTTGGTTACGATCAAAGGTCTGTTGTTAATAGATGCTGTTCTTAGCTTTTTAAGTTTTTCTTGGATTTTTGGCCAAGATCAAAGTGTAGTATGAATTATCGTATCAACCCACAAATGAATTATCGTATCATCATTGTTATCTTTTTTGTTTTTACACGGAAATAAAAAATGTTTTAAACAATTGGGTGCCAAGTAGGACGTTCCCAAGTATGAAATGGTCAATGCGGTATTATGGTGAAAGAAGATTCTAGCTAAGAAAAACTTTTGTTTAGTTCTAGAGTGACAAGGATGACCAACGATCCCCATCTACCCCCCCCCCTTTTGAGTTGGCCTTGTGCCTAAGGTTTTTGTTCATGTTCTTTTTTTGCCTGAATAAAAGATTAAATATCTAAAAGTGTAGTATCTGTTCCAGCAGATACTGCAAGCAAAGACCATATGTGGAGGCAGCCCCACATATAAGACCTTGGTCAATGTAAGGGCAACCCTTCATACCATTTGTCACTATCCAGCTCCCCTACTCCCCAGGGAGTTGGTCCCCATTTCCCCTTCACTCCTCACATTAAAAATCAGCCTTGTGCCTAATTTGCTCGGTGGGGGGGGGGCAAATAAATACCCTTTTCTTTGCCTTTTGAACAAGATCAAAGTGTAGTATCTGTTCTTAGTACATGCTGTACTTATTGTGATATAAAGTGGGGGATCACTTTTCTGTATTAATTTAATGTAAAATGATCACCCACTTTACAACCAGTCAGTCTAAAAGTCATTCAAGTCATTCTCCAGATCATTCAAGTTGTTTTTGAAGGATTCCAGCTATTTTTAAGCACTCCGGTCATTCTTAAGGTCATTCAATTCATCCTTAAGTTCATTAAAGTCAGTCTAAATCATTTACTTTTTATTTATTCAAGTAATTTCAGCCATTTTAGTTTATCTTTAAGGATTTCATGTCAATCCCATATTCACGCATTCATTCATTACACGAGAGCACGCAACTAATGGCTATCGGCCTTGTTTCTATATCATTCCTAATTACGTAAGGTTTTAACATCTTGATGTGGCATAATCTGTTTTTCTTTCTCCTATCTGGAGTGCGTATGATATAACTCACATCATTAATTTTTTGTTCTATTTCATACGGTCCAAAATATTTTGCTTGTAAAGAATTATTTGGAATTGTCAGAAATACTAATACTTTATCTCCTACTTGGAAACTGAGATGTTTACTATTCATATCGTATCTATTTTTCATTCTAACTTGATAATTTTTAAAGTTTTTCTGTGGAAGCACTTTATTAAGACATAGTTCTGTATCTTTTTGTTGTTCTTTTACAAGTTGATTTTGTAATTTTCCTGTGTTGTTTCTATCATGTAATGTACTACTATTTAAGTTTTTACCTATAATAATAGATTTTTTTAGGTCATGCGATGTGAATGTTTCGTTTAATTTTAATAAAGTATCTGGTATTGAATTGTTGTGGCTTTCTATCAGTTGTTTATTTTTTCAAGCTCTAGTGAGTACACATATTGGGTATAAATTTTTATCTTCTTCCTAATTTGCTTCTGTTAATTCTATATTATCCGTAATTATTGGATTTGTTATTACTTTATCATTTGCTAAATCATTCCGTAAGAAACACCTTTCACTGGTAGAGTAGGACGAACCCCAACAACGACTAAACCATTTATGTATCTTGATTTTACGTATATTTTGTGAAGTGGCACATTTGTGACACTCGAATCTATTCCTTGTAGTAAGACGTAATCTCCCGTGAAGATAGCGGCCCTGTCATTGGGGCATTAGAATACACTGACTGCCTCCCTGCAGAGGGTAAAAGTCCCTCAATGGGGGTCCTGGATATGACCATAAACTATATCGAGTGGTGAGGCCTCAGCTTGCGGGCTTTGGGGAGTGTGGAGCCACCCTTTAATTACCATTGCTCCTAGGTCCACTCTGACCCGGAGTGGTAGTACCTGTTAGGGTTCCAATGATGGGTTAAATAGAAACCGATTTGAAAACAACAAATATATTCTATTAAAAAAAAATTCTTCAAAATCTTTGGATTCGGCATTAAATAACCCGAACAGGGTTGATATGCCGTAAAACAAAAACAACCAACCAACCAACCGTGAAGATAGAGTCAGATAGTTGTAAAACTCCTTGTAGCAAAAGTGTTTGAGAAGCCCCTGTGTCTCGTAAGATTTTTACAGGTGTAGTCTTTTTAGGGTCACCTATAGAAACACAGCCATCGGATATGAATGGTCTGTACGTATGTAAGATTGATTCAGAACAGTTTTTAATTGTCTCTTAACTCGGGAGAGATGAGTGAGGGAAAGGGTGGATTCTCATTGCCTTTGCGAATGCATAGGGTTTGCAGGCTGTACTTGTTTCGTTATCTCTTTTTCGTATTCTGCATTCCGATATCAGGTGATTATGTCTACCACAGTATGTGCATTTAATTCTTGATTCTTTTGGGAATGGGCTTACTCTGTTATGGATATTATTTTTGTGAGAATAGTTATGAGTGTGAGATCTAATTAATGGTTTTCTATTTGAGTAATAATCTAAATGCTTACTTGGTCATGTTAGTATATATATATATATATATATATATATATATATATATATATATATATATATATATATATATATATATATATACAGGGTGTCCGTAAAGTTACTATACAGTCTTATTGTTTTATTGTATTATATTTGTATTAATAGTTAATATTTATTTTTTTTACAGGCCCATTGAATTTCCTCCACGACCTCCAGACATAACGCCAATGGACTTCTTTGTCTGGGGAGTCATCAAAGACTCTGTGTATTCGAGAAAGCCAAGAAGTGTTGAAGATCTTCGACAATTTGTTATTGATGCATTTGCCAACCTTGATCGTGACTTGTGCACCAAAGTTTGTCAGAGTGTGGTGTCACGTTGTCGAGAATGTATTGGAGCTGAAGGCCTCCAATTTGAATATTTGTCATAGAAATTGTTTGCCTTGATTGTTACAGTCTTTTCGGATGTAACACGTGTATTTTCTGAGATTTTTATAAACATAAAGGTGTTATTTCTTTTTATTTCTTTTGTTACAAATAAATATTTTAATACAATATCTTACTGTACTGTTAATATATTACAGGGTGTCTGTATAGTAACTTGTAAGACTGTATAGTAACTTTACGGGCACCCTGTATATATATATATATATATATATATATATATATATATATATATATATATATATATACATATATATATATATATATATATATATATATATATATATATATATATATATATCCGTGTTCTGGAACGTTTTTCTACGCAATTGTGCAGAATGTAGAAACTAATCATAAATAGAATATAGCGTAATAGAAAAATGAAACTAATAATCTAATTGGAAAACATAAAAAAATAATAAGTAATTACATAACGTTCGTTTTCAAAGGAAGTAGTTAACATTCATGTAGCCGCTCGCATATCTATGACTGAGTATATTAAGAAGCTCGTTTTTATAATTTTTAAATAGAAAAAGAAGGCTTTTAATGTTAACGTCTGAGCGAGAAAAACTCAACTCTATAGGTATATAGGTATAGTTTACTTTCGACCGCCTTGTAACTTTCGCTTTCCATTTATTTAAATGGTGGTACGTGGTGAGTTTGAAACGTGTATGATGTTTGAAATAATAAAAGCTAATCGCTCGTTTCTAGTTGGGTTTAGTAAAGAATTTTATTCTAATGCGTTTGGTATAAATTATTTGTTGTTCTTTTAATTTCCATGATCTCGAGTGTTAATTACAATGTCCTTCTCCAAAGGTCAAACTCTCATGCTTTATTTAGGCCAACTACTCTAGGAGAAGGAATATTCCGAAATAACAACTGACAACTTCACTGTAGTCAGTGTATTCGAAAACATTTTACAAAAGTGAATAAATCTAGATTGCAAAATGGGGCCAGTCAACATCAAGGGATATTGTCCTTCGGCGAGTAAAGTAGATGTTTAATCGGTCATTTTTGTTGTTTTCTTCTTAATGTTGTCGATCTGAAAACTAAGAAAATTGAATCTTGTTTGTTTTCTGAACAAAAACAAAACAAAACAAAACAAAAGTACACTGAATGTTATTGATATATGAAAGAAATGACTATGAACAAAGAAATAACTGCAGAAATAAATTAATTTTCTTGTTTTCTTGTAGACAAAAGAACAAAAGAACGTCGTTCGGTGAAACAAGGAGAAAGTGCATGAGACTTCAACCAATGGAAAGTGACTATTGCTCGCGACAAAAGCCGTTGACAGCAATAACAAAATGCGCGTTTTTCGAAAGGGGACATCGCCGACATACCATTTTGTTTGTGAGAATTGAATTCAAACATCAAAGGAACCGACCATCTAAACGCAAAAGGGTCATGTTTCTGAACTGTTTTTAGATTAGGGTTCATTATTTGTATTATCTGGAATCTTCGAACTACTGTTCTCATCTCTAAATCTTTTTTCCCTTGCGCGCAGGACGCTTCGAGGCGACTTCAACATCTTCTGTGGACGCTGCAGCTTGGACCGGGACCTGTTCTTCACCCCTGTCCTAGATCGCGGGCTCCATGGGCACACGAAAAAGGTCTACCTTCGACGATTCCGGATGCATTTACGCCAAGCAGCGTTCTCGGTTCGAACGGCATCTCTGTGAAACCAGCTCCCCGATGAGGTCATAGACCAGCCCACACTACAAGGATTCAAGGCGGCTTTGGAAAGACATTGGTCGGCCTCCACAGTTTTCCCCCTGTATATTTTATCTTTGTATATAACCCCATAAATTCTGATTGGTTTTCCCCCTTTTTAAAGGACAATCGCGTGTGCGCTTTTTATTTGCCAATTAAATTTGTTTTTCTTTTTGCAATTATTTTGATTGCTCATTTCAATAAACATCGGTATTTATTTACCGAAACAAGTTGACAAGTTCAGGGAGAAAACAAAGCATGTAACTCATATTTAGCGTCTGTTCGTACGCTTATATAACCATGTAATTGTTTTGTTGTTTTGGAGAAAGGGGGCGCTTCACAAGGTCCGGAGGGCACTTTAAGATAACGGTTAATTGTTAACTAGATGGTGAGACAACATGGTTTGATGTGAAGCATGCACGATTTTCCACCATTGTCTAACGGAATGCATTGCACAGAGCTAGATTATCTACGAGGACGGTTCAACAAAAACTTATTTATTACGGTTCTTTGTTTTTTTTTTTTCTTCTCTTATCGGTCACAATGACATTTTTTTTAAACTACATCTGGTTAAAAAAATGGATAACACGCGATCAACCATACTGAAACCTGCAGCCACTTAATTTCGTAAATATTATTTTTAAAAAAAACTTATAATTGGTTGATGGATTTAATTAAAAAATTTAAGCGTAATAAGTTAAAAATTATACCCCTAGGGGTTTCTGATAATTAAATTATCTTCTATGGTTCCCTGGTAATTAAATTATCTTCATAATTCGTGTAAACTTACTTCAAACTAGATTTAAAAAATTCGAAACATTGCAGAGCTATTCCCTTCATTTCCTGCCAAAACATGGCGACTTTTACACCTTACAAAGGTCGGGGGCCCGTGGGGGGGTTACATCGACTGAAACGCTGTGCATGTAACACTCAAGATGAGTCATGTGCCGAGCATGTGCAGAAGGGCACAAGCGTATAAATCGGGCCTACTTCCGGTGAAAAGCGAACCCGGGAACTTTAGATTACAAATCAAGTCCACTAATGAACTACATCCATCTTACCCCAAAGTGACGATTTAGTTTCGCCCAACAACTATGAAAAGAAGAAGCCGATAAGTGATTTGCGGGTTTTGAAATATATTTCTTTAATAACCTGTCTCGCGTTATTGCATTCTAGTCTCGTGGCATGTCGCTTCGGCGAGATTGTTCGGTTCTGCTTGGGATCGTGTGTGTCGATTCAACAATATTTAAATAATCGGACTAACTGTTGCCTCAATGACTTGTCGCCACACGAGAGAAAGACAGCGTCATATATCTATATATATATAAACATGTAATTCTTGGTTCATTCAAAGTCGATAAAACCATATTTCTACATTACCAATTTAATTGAAATTTTCAGACAACCCGTCTTTAGAGTCGATGGATATTTCTATGTTATTAAAATAAATTAACATCGCCAATTATTAAAAATATTAAATAAAATAAAAATATTTTTCGTAAGCCGATAGTGGGAACGTGTTTTGTTGATAGAACTGAACTTTCGTTTCAATTCATTTCATATACCACGATTTGACGAAACGAATTAGATTTCATTTTCTGTTTACTCGATAAGTAAAAGAAAACATAATTCATTTGTTTATCTTCCAAATTTTTTAATTCAAAAATTTTTTAATTAAAAAAGTTGCTCGCTTGCTTTTTGAGTTGAAGTCGTTTTTTTTTTGTTTTTTTTCGATATAAGAAAATATGAACTTTTTTATTATTAACACTTTAAATTGTTAGGTGAAAGTACAGGGTTTTTTTCGAAGAAAATTTACGGATTGATAACGGGCTTAAATAATATTTGGTGCTAATGCAGAGAGTGATCCACGCTATTTTTTAAATCGTATTTCCAAGTTTAATTAAAGTTTTATGATATGTTTTTTTTATTCAATTGTAAGGTTAAAATACAGATTAGGTACAAAACACCCTCCCCTCCCCATGTTAAGAATGGCTTTTTAAATAATAACGTTATTATTTCAGCACGGATCACTGTCTGCATGAGTACCGTACTTTCACCTAACAATTTAATAAACAAAACATGGTACTTATGCTGAGAAAGTACCGTGCTAAAATAATATTATTTAGAAAGCCATTCCTAACATGGGGAGGGCGTTTTGTAACTATTCTATATTTTCACCTAACAATTTAATAAACAAAAGATGGTACTTATGCAGAGAAGGTACCGTGCTGAAATAATGTTATTAAGAAAGCCATTCTTAACATGGGAAGGGGAGGGTGTTCTGTAACTATTTTATACTTTCACCTAACAATTTAATAAACAAAGCATGACACTTATGCAGAGAAGGTACTGTGCTGAAATAATACTGTTATTTAGAAAGCTATTCTTAACATGGTGAGGGAGTTTTGCATCTATTCAATACTTTCACCTCACAATTTAATAAACAAAAATAGATAGTACATATGCATAGAAAATACCGTGCTGAAATAATGTTATTTAGAAAGACATTTTTAACATGGGGACGGTTTTTTGTATCTATTCTGTCCTTTCACCTAACAAAACAGTACTTATGTAGAGAAGCTACCCTGCTGAAATAATGACGTTAGTATTTAGAAAGCCATTCTTAACACGGGAATAGGGGTGTTTTGTAACTATTCTGTACTTTCACCTAACAATTTAATAAGCAAAAGTTAAACTTAAGCAGACAAGGAACAGTACTGCAGCATTAACATTATTATTTAGAAAGCCATTCTTAACATGGGGGGGAGGATGTTTTCTAACTATTCTGTATTTTCGGTGCTAATGCAGAGAGTGATCCACGCTATTTTTTAAATCGTATTTCCACGTTTAATTAAAGTTTTATAATGTGTTTTTTTTTATTCAATTGTAAGGTTAAAGTACAGAATAGGTACAAAACACCCTCCCCTCCCCATGTTAAAAATGGCTTTTAAAATAATAACATTATTATTTCAGCACGGATCACTTTCTGCATAAGTACTGATTAATGTTTTGTTTTTGCTTTTTTATCGTAGTTTTTTGGGTTTTTTTAAGAAAACTTTTTTAACAAAAATTGAAAGTACACGTTTTTCCTTTTTTTTACAGAAATTGTTTTTATATAAGAAAATATGAATGCTTTTTCTTTATTAAAGAAATTGGGTACTCATGCACTTATTGATCCGTGCTAAAATAATAAAGTTATTATTTAAAAAGCCATTCTTAACATGGGGAGAAGAGAGCGTTTTGTACCTATTCTGTACGTTAACCTTACAATTGAATACGGTAAATTTTTAGATTAGGTCACCTCCACAATTTTCTTTTAAATGACGACTTTATAGGTTTTCGACTGTGCTGAATATGAAAATAGCATTGAAATTTTGCAGAAATAAGTAGTTATCGAGATATAAAAAGTTGTATAATGCATTGTAATCTCTGGCGGCCATCTTTTTACGCACATGCGCACGCGTCATAAACAAATCTACGCGCGTAACAAAGATGGCCGCCAAAGAATACAATGCATAAAACAACTATTTATATCTCGATAATTACTTATTTCTGCAAGATTCCAATGCGATTTCAGTATTCAGCATAGTCGAAAACCTATACAAGTCGCCATTTAAAAGAAAATTATGGAGGTGGACCTAATCTAAAAAAAATACCAAAAAAACATATAAAATTTTAATTAAACTTGGAAATACGATTTAAAAAATAGCGCGGATCAGTAAGTGCATTAGTACCTATTAATCGACTAACGTGACCTTATTGCCAAATAAGCTACGGCTATAATGTTAAACGCGCAGTTCACGTTGTTGGGTTTTTTTTTTCAAGTTAAATTCAACTTTCACAATATCTTTTTATTTTTTTTATAATTTCACGATATCTTTTTTTAATAATAAATTGTTAGGTAAAAGCACAGAATAGTTGCAAAACACCATCCCCTCTCTATGGTAAGAATGGCTGAAAAAAATATAAATAAAAATATTAAGTACTCATGCAGAGAGTGATCCGTGCAGAAATAATAACGTTATTATTTTAAAAGCCATTCTTAACATGGGGAGAGGAAGGTGTTTTGTACCTGTTCTGTACATTAATCTTACAATTTAATAAAAAAGCATATCATAAAACTTTAATTAAACTTGGAAATACGATTTAAAAAAATAGCGCAGATCGGTAAGTTCATTAGCACCAGAAATTGTTAGGTGAAATACAGAAAAGTAAACCGTTATTTTTTTTCAGCCATTCTTACCAAAGGGAGGGGATGTTTTGTCACTATTCTGTGCTTTCAACTAACAATTTATTAAAAGAACAAAAGGTAAATTTTCACATTAGATCCACCTCAACACTTTTTAACATGGGTAGGTTGGGGGTATTTATTCCGGAAACCGTTCTTAACATGGGAAGAATGGTGGTATTTATTCCAAAAGCCGTTTTTAACAGACGAAATGACAGGTAAAAGGTTACAACACGTGGTTAGGCATGGAAGTTGTTTATTCCGAAAGCCGTTCTTAATATGGGGAGGTTGGGAGTGTTTATTCATGGCCGCCAGTGAATTATAGTGCATAGTACAGGTATTTATATCTCGAATACTGGCCTTTGCATTTTCTTTGATTTTCTTATCCAGCATAGTCGAAAATTATGGAGTTAGACCTAATGTATCAAAATACCCTCTCCCCAAAAAGATATCGTGAATTTAAATTTAAGCGCGGTACCAAAAATAAAATTAGACAGAAAAATACCCCCTTTGGGTTTGTACTTGCACAAATACTTGAAAAATTTGTCAGCAAAAACAAATATATAGCAAATAAATATTTTCAAAGGCAAGATAAGTTACTTTTCTACCTAATTGGATAATTTTTCTCTTTTTATTAGAATTTTCCATTACACCAAATTGAGCCACAGCAACGCGTGGCAGAGTACAGCTATATATATATATATATATATATATATATATATATATATATATATATATATATATATATATATATTATTGCAATTTTTCCCCCTTTTCCTTGTACATATTTGTGAATTATTCCATGGATTTCGGCCTTTTGGATTATTTTGGACCATCTTTCAATTACGTGATTTCCTTGGATTTCACTTGTGCGAATGAAAATTCAATTAACTTTCTTGGATTTATATTTTTGAACTTTACAGTCGTTGGATAATTTACCTTTCACCAGACTATCCATTCGCGTGAGGTCACTTTTTTCTTCACCATGCTCCCTCTGCTTCACTTTTTATTATCAAGTAAGATCTTTGACTTACTTGCAGTTTCATCAAATACTTTTGTATGCAAAATACGATCCCGCAGTTTGCTAATTTCTATCCTCTGATGAGAAGGAAAGTATTTCTTCGAAACTCCGCAGATTAAGGACTATCCACTTATTAAGTGTTTCCTTTTCAGATTAAATATGTTTTTAACTCTTTTTCAAAGTGTTTTTAACATGTTTTATTAACTATTTGCTCTTATATATATATATATATATATATATATATATATATATATATATATATATATATATATATATCCTACAGCGTAGTAATCATTAGTCCGATTATTTAAATACTACAATAACTTACTTATATTATGTATATTATATTATTTATATTAGAATTAAAAGTAAACGTTATAATCAGTTGGGAAGCAAACTATGAAATTATTGACAAAGCAAGAATAATAGCCAGAGTACTCACAGTATTTTTATGATGCCAATACACTAATCTTATATATGTTTTTATACTTAAGCTGTTTTATTTACTGGATACGTACTTTATAAATTTAAAGGAATTAGCATAACATAATAACTGCTTCCCAGCTGACTACAAAATGGTTCAAATCAAATATAAACAAGTTCCTTAAATAATCAAATTCTACCCAATTTCCACAACTAACTCAATAACCACATCATCGAGTAAGTGATAAGTGGCGACTCGCTTGTAAAAAAAAAGCAAAAAACTATTTAATAATTTCTTTTTTTAATATAAGTTATTGTTTTTATTTCTGAATTTTTGAGATGAGGATTGATTATTCGTATTATTTAGATTCTTCGGACTACTGTTTTCATCTTGAGTGTTATTTCCACAGTGTTTCGGTTGGTGTGACTTCCAATCTTCTTCAGGTGTGCTTTGTCGAACTCGGGAATTTTTCTGTCGAACTCCTGAATCTTTTCGTCACACTAGGGAATCTTTTTGTCGAACTCGTCACACTAGGGAATCTTTTTGTCGAAAC
Source organism: Euprymna scolopes (assembly GCF_053919585.1). Taxonomy (NCBI): domain Eukaryota; kingdom Metazoa; phylum Mollusca; class Cephalopoda; order Sepiida; family Sepiolidae; genus Euprymna; species Euprymna scolopes. The sequence goes on along the minus strand of NC_136495.1, from coordinate 73,002,586 downwards.
ACAGAATTTAGAACGAAACCCTTTATTTAATCCACAGTCATAGCATGCTCTTGTTCCGACAACAATCACTGGGTAGAAGTCTTAGGTAATTTGCAATTGTGCGTTGAATGTCGTCCGCATTGACGATTGAACCTTCAACCTCCAGAAAAGTGTAATTTGCAACTGAATTTTTACCAAGTGCTTTATTTACTACGTCTTTTGGCGGGGAGAGGGCACTCAAAATGCAATTGCGAATTTCTTAGGATTTCTACCCAATCATGGCTGACAGAACAAGAGCATACTGCCTCCGTGGATTAAATAAATAGTTCCGTTCAAAATTCTGTGCAGATTACCGAGTTCGACAGAAAGATTCCCGACTTCGGCAAAATTCATCTGAAGAAGATCGGAGATTACATCGACTGAAATATTGTGAAAATAACACTCAATATGAGAAGCGTAAGAATCCAAATAATATGAAGTGACTTGTTATAGGCATTTTTATTGCTGGAAAACATTATATACTATGTTTTTCGCAATAATACGTAAATACATTCATCATAGTTACTCACTCTCTCCATGTAAATTCTAAATAGTGTGTATTTTTACACAGAATTTCACATATATCTTTCCTTCTATAAATCAGTAAAAGTTTTGGAAATGAAAACAAAAGCATCCATTGGTTTATTATAGTATCAAATATTTATGTCACGTGATTAAACTAACCAATCCTTTATCTAGCCGTGAATCAGGTGATAGTAGGTGTGTCTGTGAGGTCAAAGCTGTTCAAACTTACACAATAAATTGATCTACATTCAATTCTGATAGTATTTTATTTGAATCAAAAAGTAACGCGGCAACTTTAAACAACGATTCTTTTAAATAATATCCAATATAATAAGTTTTCGTTACTGGGCGACAGACATTAAATCTCCCTTATGGTATGATTCAAGTAAAAAATTTTTTTTCTAGTCAAAATGACGCCTCATGATATGCATACAATTAATAGTATTTTATAATATAATGTGCTCAGCCGAACTCGTAGCACTTGTGCCCCCCTAATCCGACAAGTAACAAAATCCCACCCCTTCACTGTTGAGATCCCAAGATGCTGAAAAGCCTTCTACTCTAATATTTTCTTCACTCAAACTGCCAGACTTTGGAATTCAATACATGTTTCCTGTTTCGCTAATATGAAGGAAATTAAACTGTAATGTCAACAGACACTTCGCTGCTCAACTCCCTATATATATAGTTCTCAAATAATAGATTCTTACGTCCAAGTGGCAATATACCTTGTTTGGGACGAAGAAGAGTAAAAAATAGTAAAGATATTCATTAAAAAAAACGTTTTCTTTTTAAAGTGTTAATTCTGATTAAATTTAAATTAATTTAATTTACATGAGGTTTAACAATGTCATCATCATTTCGCGACCGCAGGCGAGATGGCGAAGTTCAACCAATACGTAAATACATCCATCCTAGTTACTCACTCTCTCCATATAAATACTGAAAAGCGTATTTTTTTACACTGAATTTCACAAATATCTTTCTTTAAATAGCTATAACGCAGTAGAAGTTTGGAAACGGTGAAAATCATCATCATCATCATCATCATCATCATCATCATCATTTTTACGACCGCTGTCAAGATGATGGAGTTCAGTAATTTTTTTTTTATATATGGCTGTTAATGCGTGCGCACGCTACCACTGCGCACATTGGAAAGCAGGAGTACTGACCTGACCTTCCACATACATACAGCACCTTGGAAGTCCTAAGTGTTCACCCACCTGGTACTCCCCAGGCTCATTGTTGCTTAATTCGGTGATCTGGCGAGAACCGGTGAGTCAACGCGATTGTGCCCTAACCCGACATATATATGTAGTGGAGCAACCCTGCTCAAAGGCAAGGTAAAAACTAGTAATTTTTTTTTCAAATAATATTGGTTGATTCCCTAATCCTTAGAAAACGGACAGCAATGTGAAACTTTAAATTTAAAAAAGAAAATCTGGATTTAATGAAAATTTAAAATAAAACAACAAATAATAAAAAAAATG